>NC_060215.1:133752500-133987500 GCF_021130785.1 Homalodisca vitripennis | reverse complement strand
GATCTTATATCAAGATTTACCTTATGTCACGTCTAATAAGAAATATCATAAATTAAAAAGTGGAAGATACTACATGAGTTGAACTGTTGGTATGACGGAAAGAAATTTGTTCGTTTTTAAATTGATGCGAGAGAAGATTTTGTCTATTTCCTAGCTTAAACGTTAATAATCTGTATGTGCTTACCTATCGTAGGTAAGGTACAAATATAATTATTTTGTGTCATATTTAAAGGTATTCCTAAAAGGTGACGTTTTAATCCCTGTTTTCTAATATGTATAGAATGGATAATATGTTCCTCATTACGCAATGTAAGATAAAATGTGACATACATTATATTGATGATACATATGTTAATTAATATATGTGTTTCTACCGTAATTCTAATCGTAACTCATGCACAGCCACGAAAACCCACTACACTGCGGATGTGAGCAGCAGGAACTATGGGAATGGTTACGAGATCATCAGAAGCTGGTTGGCATCACAAAGTCAGGTTTACGCTGTGAACAACCACCCGAACTTCGAGGGATGTTGTTTCTGGAGCTGGAACCACCCAGGTTCTGTTCATCTCCTCTAGTCCTTAAGCTCGCCATCCAGGACATCCAGCCTTTCAGTGTCCTTGTGTCCTGGCAAAGTCGTAATCCACTCAGTACTTCACGGATACAGAGTCGCTTACCATGCCTTGGGTAACTTAGGGCCTGGTGGAAAGACGCAGTAAGAAATGTTAGACTTATTATAGTAACTATAACGTCATACTTTGAATGAACTGTTCTTTTTGTGTTAAATTCATTAAATGTTTACTTATAGAGAAATTGTTACAAATTAGTTAACTGAATGATAAAATAAAATTATACTGCAAACAGTAACAAACAAACTATTAACATTACTTCAGATAATCACAGGAAACAGTGCTAATCTTAGTGATAGGTGCTACTTTTTACCAATTTGTTAATGGTGTTTGTAGAAGGAATATATGGTATTTCATTATATTCCACATACACGACAATTCTTACGATTTACTGTCATATAAACTCTTTATAAAACATTACTATCTAGCTCTGTTTCCAAGATTATATCCTGAGTTTTTTCACGTGTAAGATGCTCAACTAAATGGCACTATGGCTAAATGGCTCCATAGTATTACCATTGAAACAACAGTTTAACAAATCGTGTATCACATGTTGACAAATTGTAATTCCCAAAAATCCAAAATAGATAGCTGCAGTACAATAACGGTAATAGTGAGGGACACATCACTGAGTTTTTATACTTGTAACTACTAAAGCTAACTTTATGCCACCCAGGAACCCCTTTCCAATGTTTCGAAGAAAAGTCAAGTTCTAAGCTATTTATTTAGATATAAGTTTATGGATCAGTTAATCTATGGCTCAATAAAGTATACCAAAGTAAATAAAGAATTCATAAAAATAAAGGTATACGTTTAAAAGTTTGAGTTTGAGTTCCTCTGATTTTAAAAGAATCAAATAAATGAATGTAATCAATGATCTAGAGATTTTGTGGATATGTATTTTCTACCGTACAAGCATTGTTAGTATATGTGTAGTTTTATAACGTAAATTTTTAAATTGATACAATATTATTATTATATGAATTGAGGTTGAAAATTGCTGTCACTCAGGTATTATAAAAATAATGCCACAAGTTTCAAAGGTCGCACGTTATTATAAAACTTTTCCACAAAAATTCATCAACTATTATCCATGGGTGGTTCGTTAAAACAACAACTCTCAGGAGTCAAGAACATTGGGTGATACATTTCGGAATGATGTGTATTTACATTTTATTAGAAAAGGTATATGTTTTAGGATGTACAAGTTAGATTTTCAGTGATACCTCATCTTGTACGATCTCATTTTAAAGAATCTAGTAATATCTTAATCTTGTAAAAAATTGTATTAAATAAATTTATTTTAATTTTTTATAAAACCTTATTATAACACTATTAAATAATTAACCTCACAAATGTTAAGAGAAGTATTGGTTCCGAGCATGTTATTTAAATTAAAAATGTTATCAAGGTCGCCTTTTGTACTGGATGTAGATAGAGAGTTATAGTATTCGGAATAGTTTTTTTTAGAGAGGGATGTATTATCATATCCTACTCGACGGGGGTTTACATAAAAAAACACACCCTAATTCTCAATTTAAAGGTAGGAGTTGAAGTTCTCTTATATCTAAAAAAACATCACTCTTAATATTACAACTATCCCCTCACGGATATTGGTTAATAAAGTCTGCTCAAAATGTCAAAAAGTTTTGTAGATCACTCGTTGCTTTACAGGAAAGCCCGCACTGGCCTTTTTGGAGGTGGAAAAAATCTCAGAAGCCCGCAAAGGTGTTGTACGTCTTATATAACAGGAAATTGTGTTATATTATTTTACATGCTTAAACTTTAGGAATCACCAATTGAAAAAAAAATTAAATTAATAATAATTTAATAAATAACATTTCTCAATGCACTAATCCTAAGGGGGGAAACGAAAAAACCGGAGAGTTACGAAGACATTCTTTGCTGAGTGTAAACGATTCAACCACGCAGTTAGTGTCACTCGTTGTTTTTACGAGTGTTGGAGATTTTTATCGTCGTTCCAGTTTTTATCCAACTTTCATTAAAATTATATGAAAATAATATTAAAAAAACTGTTGTAAGATGAAAATTAAACTTCCATTGATCTGTAACGATATGATTCAGTTAAATAACACTATTAACTTTAGTTGTTCACGATACACAAGGATCTGTTCCACGTGAAGTAAAGGTAGGGTTGTTATATGATCGTATGACTTCTTAATTTTTAAGACGTATTTTTAAGTAATATTAATTAATCCAAAGGATCAATTTTGCGGTATGGTATAAATGTAATATCATAAACAATTGTTACTAATTATCTAAAAATTTGCATTTTGAGCTGTAACGAATTGACAATTACATCGAGGGACATGCACTGGCTTTATTCATTCACCCCAGTTTAAAATATTTTTTTAAATGCATGTAATATTAGGCACTGCAGCAAACATGAACTTAGATAGGGAACTCAATGAAGTTTAGTAGTAAAAAGATACAAACTTATACTATACGACTACTATGGACGTCCCCTGGGTCCCTTTTGTGCATTTAAGCCCTGGCTTCGAACATGAAACCAATGTGTCGTCCAAATACGGGAAGAGCAAAAAGACTACACTGTCTGGCTTCCTGCATGAAAATGACGCTGGGGGCGACCATAGTAGTCATAGGAACTATTTGGAGCAAAAAACCAATAATAAAACTAATCTGAAGTTATATGTACAGGGAGTCGGGTTCGTTATAAATATATGGGCTAATCATAGTGAGTAAGTTGTTGGAATTTTAATGGTAACTGTTTATATTTGAAAATACTTGAATGATTTAATCAAAGAATGTTTAAAATAGCTAGACACGATCGAAATAAACTTTTCATATATTTTCAAGACCTAAAAAAGATAAAGATTTTTATTAAGTAAAATTGTTCTTGTAAACAAGAAACAAAAATGACCGCTAGAACAGCCGTCATTTAATGAAGTTGAATTTGTTGTTATGTTTAATGCTCCTAGATGGAACGTTTTGAAGATCTATACAGTACAAGACAAATTATCTAGTGTAGATAATCACGGAGTGGAAGCAAATAATAAATAATGGTCCAATTTATGAAGCATAAAATAAAAATATACCTAGAGGACTGAGGTATGTTTAAATTGTTCACCGAATATTTTAAGAAAGGAAAATCTAGTACGTTATAATCCGTATATTAGTAATTTATTTTAAAATGTCACCTAAAGAAAAATAAGCCCACGCATATGATCAAATAACATGAAATTAGATCGAATTGATAATGTACACCTTAAATAAGTATATGTGTCCATTTGAAAAGATTTATTTCAATTTTTAAGGTATGGTGGATTATCTCTGCATAGACATGGTAATGTGAAGCCAGTATAAACCAATTATACCGGTGGGAGTAGGTCCGATGGTTATTACGGATTTAATTGGTGACTATATTGGAGACATGACATTTTCTCCGTAATCGATTAATTTCATGGAGCTTTGGTATATGACGTATACGGTACGGGTCATTTTATCGATATATATATATATATATATATATATATATATATAAAAATAAAAAAGTACCTATTCCGGCTCTCTCAAATAATATTGCTGTGTTAAATTCTGCCTTTGTTATTCTGTATTTGTTTTATCGGATTCTTTCTATATTTATTTCATTTTAATTGATGTCAAGAAAACAATTTAGGGGTAAACGGTCCCTATCTAACTTACAAAATCTACCTCTCCGGGCCTAAGAGTTTCTTTCTAAGGCCGTTGTGCACGTTATTATTTATATGAAATAATCTGAGACCAGTTGATTTCCACACATTTCCTGCAGATCCCGATATAGTTCGAACTCGTAGACATGGTACTTGATACATTTAGTGAAGTTATAGTTTTCGTGAGTTTCATTACTACAAAAAAATTTTCTCATAACCGTTTTAGAATACTAATTCGTTTCTAAAATAGTTTTATATAGCAAGGCTTTTTTATAAAAGGAGTATTACTACAATTATGGAGATTATAATGTAGTTTATAATAGTATATTGTATATTTCCTTCAAAAGCATATTACTTTATTACGTATTTTGTAGTTTTATAATTTTTGAATGGGTGGGGGGGGGGGGGGGTGGACCTTTATAAATGAAGTGTCATTTAAATTCGGGTTTGCATTTAAAAATTTTGACTTGACCCCCCAACCCCCCATTTTGGGTTGAGGGGCTATGTTTCCTTATGTTGCTCAAAAAATCATCATCTGTCATTATATAACTACCCCTCAAAGGATACTTGGTTTGTTTAATTTCCGTTTAAAAAGTTAGAAGGGGGTTGGGACTTTTGGGACACCGGTATGTACTCAGAGAGCAAATATTGCCCAACTCAGGTTCTGATGACGGCGTATTACGGACTACTCACACCATTCATTTGGGCGCAGCTATCTGGGAAGGTCAAGCCAGTTTTCAGTTTAAAACAATTTTGTAAATAGGATAATTACAAAATTGTAACGTAGAGAGACGTGCAGGCCAGATTTTCTTTTAGGGAATTTCAATTTTATAAACATGTTAGCCAAATACACTTCTCTAAAACTTGTGGCAGGAAATGAAATATCAAACACAGACCTAGAACGATATATCCTAAATATTTAACTTCTAAGGCAGAAGTTTAATTTGTCAACTAACTGCCCAATTCTATAAAAAATGCTTAATGCACAAGACATTTAAAACTCGTATGAACACCGTAAGGTTTCCAGAAGTATTCTACAGTATACTCGAATTCGGCACACAAAATTATTGGATGACTTAGGCAATAAAGAGTATAATTTTGAATAAATTAGAATTATGGTGAATGTAACAATTACATGTACCAATTAAATGTAGGGGTTTTGAATTAATTATTATAAATCATAGCACATGATTTATTTGAACAATTTTGATAAACTTTTAAGCATAAAAGCAATAAAATTTATTACAATTATCATTATTATAAATTGCAAAAAATCTCGTGAGAAGGGTTTTTACGAATTTCCAGTTCCCTACAAGAAATAATTTACTATTAGTTTAGCGAGGAAATTATACCTCAGTAACTCTTTGACAATGCACGTTTTCATTCATGTTGTTAATTACAGCGTCGATGGTGTTTTACGTTTTCACAAGTATTTTCAGAATTAGGTAATACATATATGACTTTCTGATAAGAAGTACATTAATTACAAAAAAATTTTTATAACACTTAAACTTGATAAATATAGCGTATCCTTATATTATGCATCTGAAAAAGAACAAGAACATCAAGCAATTTAAGGAGGTGATTTTTAAGAGGATAAAAACATGTAGTAATTATATTCAGATAGAAAAAAATTCTTTAGGAACTATAAAATGTTTTATTTGGATGATAAGAGAATCATAAAGCCCTGTTTATTTTTGTTGAATGGTGCACAATAAAGTAAGTTATAACTAATGATTTCTAAGAATTTGGGTATCAATCCTCTTAAAGCCTTAAATGGTATGTAGAAGTATGGGTATGGTTAGGGGTTGTTTTAATTGATTTGATTAAAAAATTTTTTTACTTAAAAGTGTTTTCTTAAATCGAGGGCTTGATTTGAATCAAATAAACTTACGAGGTATTTAATAAACCTGTAACAATTACAGCTGCTATAAAACTCAACATATTTATTATGATTTTGTTTCATTCTACGATGTCCCCTGACTGTATACTTATTACTTATTAAAAATTGGAGTGGTAAACATCTGAAACAACATTAGAAATTAAATACTTAGGAAAACGCCAACAGCTGTTACCTTAATACAAGTCTTCATTCTCACTAGTTAGTACTAGGTAATGAAATTGTCCTTTTTTATGTATGACGCCTAATAACTAAGATGCAATCATTCAATTACAAAATTGAAAAAAGCTGTAATCTTGAGAAGAAAGCAATTTTAAGCATGTCTTTTAGAATAATGTTTTGAAATAACTTTGTGTTTATAGATAAATTATCAATTTTTATTCATGTAGAACAATCGGAGTGTAAAAATCGGTCGCGTTACAGCAGAGGCATTATATTTAACCAAATACGAACGGCCACAGTATTTCAACTTTGTATTGGAGAATAGTTAACATAGTTGTCCAAGAGGCATGTGTACCTACTATCTTATCTAAGTTTAGTTTGATTTAGAAGTTACGGCAATTGTGCTTACTGGTGGTTCCGCTGTGTTATTTAATAATTCTAGAAGCTTTGTACAGCCGCGAATTGGGTCTGATAAACACCTCAAAAGTCAAACTACCCCAAAAGTGTCCCTCTTTGTATTAAAAATAATGAATGACATAAAAATAAGACATTATTCCATTGTGGTTGCACATCTCTCCTATGATATTAGGGGAGGATTAATGTTTAACTAAACCCTTTTACATAGGCAATTGAAATGTACCTATGCGGGTTATTAAATCTATAAAATAAGCTGTTATGAAATGGCATTTTGAACATAAATATTGAAACATGTATGTTTTATGCATAAAAATATATAAAAAGCCGATTAGTTATATTTATTACCTGTTAGTTTAGTATTGATAATTTTCATATAATTAGTATTTATGATCCTCTTACAGTTCATAATAATTATTTATATTTATGACAAATATATGTAACATAAATGTGAGCGAAAACATATTTTATACATATTTTATAATTTAAACTTATAAAAAATTTAAATAACATATAATTATCATAAAACTGGACGTTAATATCTAAAGTGCTCAACAATTCAATCGCATATGTGGAGCAGTCTGCAGAGTGTTTGATATTTCCATTGTAGTCTCGGGTTGGCCAAACTGCCTCGATACATCTGGCTGTTTGTTTAGAGATCCACAATGACAATGTAAGCTTTCAACACGGTGTCATTGGTACAGCGATTCGACGCTTTCACTATGTCCTGTGCGTACATAACTTAATGTTGATTATATAGAGGGTTGAATGTTTGCTGCAATAAAACTCTGTGAGTAGGGATGAGTGTTGTAATATTATCTGATTTTATTATAGGCACCTATATTACTGTCCAATGTTCTCTCATATTATAACTAACTGCCTATTTTGAGAGGGTGCAATGATAAATAATGTCCTCTTGGTACATCCTGTGTAACGCTAACGATCTATGTGCTTGTTGAGTTTGTATCCATTACACCTTTCGCTTAGTGTATCGTCTAAAAACTGAAATATTAACCACGTTACCAAAAAAATGGCTGCATTAAATCAATTATCAATAAATTACATAACATTCCAATGAAAACTGCAAATCTTTACAAAAAATCTGAAATATATACATATATAAGCTTGATAGATATACTACCAAAGAACCATAAAAAACAAGAAAATAAGATTAAATAAGAATGCGATATTAAATAAATTCAATTATACTATATTGGTAAACTTTGTAATAAAACTAGCAAATCATGATTTAATTAAAGTTATTAGTTGGCATTCAAACCATTTAATAATCTTGGCCTTGTAATAAACCAAAATCAAAATTAAAAAATATTCCAGTAGCGGAATGTACACATCGAATTGCGAACGTGAGTAAAATCACTGTAAGGCTCAAACCGACTGATCTTCAAAATAATAGTTAATTGACATATAAAGGCATTGAAAATTTCATTAAATTTAAAGTGTGCTGATTATATAAATAATACACAATGATCTTGAACAATCTCGAAATTTTACATATATACAAGATAAGTCGCCAAATGTAAATTTAAAACTTTTTTAAACTAAATTTAAAGTTTAAAATTAATCACAAATAAATTAAGATAATAAATTATCCCCAAAAGTAGTTACAAAATATGTGAATATGATTGATTTAATTGTTTTGATCCAATTTACCTTATCCTAGTGCCTGTTGATAAATTCTCTCAATTTGAAATGTACGTAGTGCCAAGAAACAATATTCTCAAAGTGTTATAGTTTATATATCTAAATTGTATGATATAATTTTGAAGGCTACACTACCAATATGAATAATAAGTATAAATATTTTTCGGAAAATGTAATAACAATAAAAAATTTAAACTTTTGTGTGCCTGTTGTATTTTGCTTTGATTTAATGAACCTCGAAGTTGCGGTAAAGCGTGCAAATCACACCAACTATGAGATACATCCTTATGGCAGAGCCTTAGCCGATTGAAATTCCAAAAGGAAATTTATCTAAATACTTCACGACAAGCTTAATAGGTATATACACAGCACAGTAATAGCTGATGACTAGAAAAGTTATGTTGATCTCCAGCATAATTTCTTATTTCTATACTTTAGTTGGTTGTCAGACTAAAAAAACTGTTATTTAGGTCAATGCTGATTTCAAATATTGATCCATTTCAGATAACAAATAAGCACTCATTTAAAATACACTTAATCGAACCTCATCGTTCCAGTAGTACCGGGGGCACCATGTTTCACAATGCTATTTGATATCTTTCAGATAACAAATGAGCACTAATTTATACAGTGAGAACACTTACTATCGTCAATATATCAACATAGTGACGAAATCTAAATGTATTTTTATAACCATCACAATAGTTTTATTGGAATTTGTGCTAAGACTTCTACACAGTACACGACAGTAAAATCCAGCGATATGATCAGTAACAAACTTACCGCCTCTTCCAACAACGCACGTAACTTGGAGCTAGGATCAATCCTACATAAAAACCTTTAATATACGTAACATTTAGGCAAAATGGTCTTAAATTTCCATTGCCGTTTCTACTAGCCAACATAATCTGACGCGATAAATATTTACTGCTGATCATCCTATTAGCAGCTGTAACAAAACGTAGGATCAAACAAATTTCTTACCTACTAAATAAAATGTGGAATCAGTAACATTTGTCATTCAACTTTTACAAAAAATGCTTTGTGTGTGTCTTTATACATGAAGACATGAAAAATGTATTGCAATATAAATTAAAAACCATGAAGTAAAAGGAAAATGTTTGTATTAATAATCGAGGAAGAATTGAATAACACTCTTTTTTAATATTTTCAAGCTAAGGGTCTAAAATGAGTCTAGGAACTGGCATGAGGAATTAACCCCGAAGATAAAAATAACGTAAGAACAAATGCTCTGAACTTGCTTGGTGCGTGATTTTGTGGATTTTGAAGTAACAACTACCCGTCTCTTGTCATGAACAAGAGGAACAACCAAAATTCAAAATAATATTCGTACAGTATCCAAAATATTCGATAACGGTTCATTGTATCTGTTAAATTACCAAACCTGAAAGTTGTAAGCTACTCTTGCGTCTAACACGCCTTCTGATCACCAAATTCTATGAATGCTATATTAACATGTATACATAGAATAAGAAATCTCTCTTCGGACACAGTAAATTTACAGCACAATGTTTGTTAGTATACTGTGCCTAGGTATCCGAGAACCTTCTAGATGTATTTTTTATATGTTGAGCAGGACTTACTAATAGCATCTTATCTCCTAATTTTCTTATATCCTCAACAATATGCCTTATCGATAATTCAATGCCAGAGACTGCAATCAAAACACGAGAGATTCTCTTGTTGAATAGAATCAGAGATCTATAAAAGAGATATTTGTAACCTCGTAACAGCAAAGAAAGTGTTTGATTTGGGTTTTGTGCACATTAAAGTACAACAAGTTACCAGCCATAGTGCAGTTTGTAAGTGCTATTTAAGAAATCCCCTGTCGTGCAGTAAAGAATACCATTAATATACACGAGCGCAATAGTTGTCTGGAGACCACCAATAACACTCAACCTGTCCTCAATTAGAGAATATTTTTACTTCTTAAACTTACAAAGTCGTCTTTAGCCACATACCAGAAGAATAAACATCCAAAACCAAATTTTTTTCCGGAGTCTTTTTATGCGAAGAGGCAGCATAATTTATATTCAAATAATAACAAAATCGTAACATTTATTTATATTTATGCAAATACAAATACTCTTTTCTTCCAAGTTTCATTTTAAAATAAGGCGCAATAAATTGAGAGATGAAGTGAAATAACATAGATACAAAAATAGATGAAATAAATGGGTAAGTGTAGGACATAAATAAATATTAAATAAATGTTAATATATTTAAATTCATTTCTGTAAATTGATTAAAGATTTCAATTCAAAAGTTTCCTCCGGATGTCCTTGCAGATGTTTTCTAACAGGAAATAAAAGAAGAAAGAACTTTCCTAAAGTATATGGCTGGCACAACCAACAGAAAATATATTAGTGGGATTTTATTACTTCAAAAGAAAAGGAATATAAAATATGAAACCTTTTTACTAAATACTTCTAAGAAAAGTATAAAGATAATAAATTACCAGCATTAAGAGAGACCACGAATAGTAACAATCGGTATGCGCATTCATTGGCAGACGCCAGCTTCCCGGAAATAGTCTAGAGGTGACACAAGTAATAAGTCTTACAAGTGTAGTAAATGTTTGGAAACTGTTCCAAGAGTTCATTATCCTTTAAACTATTCCACTGATTATATTACATTAATTTTAACATATTTTAGTTCTGTATCATATATTCAAATCACAACACCAGCATATTGAAAATTACCAGCATTAAGAGAGACCACGAATAGTAACAATCGGTATGCGCATTCATTGGCAGACGCCAGCTTCCCGGAAAATAGTCTAGAGGTGAAACAAGGAATAAGTCTTACAAGTGTAGTAAATGTTTGGAAACTGTTCCAAGAGTTCATTATCCTTTAAACTATTCCACTGATTATATTACATTAATAGAGACCACGAATAGTAACAATCGGTATGCGCATTCATTGGCAGACGCCAGCTTCCCGGAAATAGTCTAGAGGTGAAACAAATAATAAGTCTTACAAGTGTAGTAAATGTTTGGAAACTGTTCCAAGAGTTCATTATCCTTTAAACTATTCCACTGATTATATTACATTACTTTTAACATATTTTAGTTCTGTATCATATATTCAAATCACAACACCAGCATATTGAAAATTACCAGCATTAAGAGAGACCACGAATAGTAACAATCGGTATGCGCATTCATTGGCAGACGCCAGCTTCCCGGAAATAGTCTAGAGGTGAAACAAGTAATAAGTCTTACAAGTGTAGTAAATGTTTGGAAACTGTTCCAAGAGTTCATTATCCTTTAAACTATTCCACTGATTATATTACATTAATTTTAACATATTTTAGTTCTGTATCATATATTCAAATCACAACACCAGCATATTGAAAATTACCAGCATTAAGAGAGACCACGAATAGTAACAATCGGTATGCGCATTCATTGGCAGACGCCAGCTTCCCGGAAATAGTCTAGAGGTGACACAAGTAATAAGTCTTACAAGTGTAGTAAATGTTTGGAAACTGTTCCAAGAGTTCATTATCCTTTAAACTATTCCACTGATTATATTACATTACTTTTTAACATATTTTAGTTCTGTATCATATATTCAAATCACAACACCAGCATATTGAAAATTACCAGCATTAAGAGAGACCACGAATAGTAACAATCGGTATGCGCATTCATTGGCAGACGCCAGCTTCCCGGAAATAGTCTAGAGGTGAAACAAGTAATAAGTCTTACAAGTGTAGTAAATGTTTGGAAACTGTTCCAAGAGTTCATTATCCTTTAAACTATTCCACTGATTATATTACATTACTTTTAACATATTTTAGTTCTGTATCACAACACCAGCATATTGAAAATTTAATACGTTACACCAGTGTATTTTCTTATAAAGTTTTTAAACAATACGATTGAATTAGACCTCGATGGAAATAAAGTAAAGTTTAATTTATCATATACGTATAGCAAACAAACTATTTAAAAAATATTTAAAAACTATCACAATGTTCAATGTGTATGTTATTATTAAACTGTCATGTATTTGTTATCAATAGATGGTATATTACATTTTAGCAGTGTTAAAAAGCTGCAGAATGGAACTTCTTCCTTACTTTATAGTTCGAGATAAGGTTACCAAGTAGCGCAGCTATATCTTGTCTTAATATCCCAAATGTAGCAAAAAGTAGCCAGGGCTTCCCAGAGCAGCTGCACACATTTTAATTTGGTTAGGTTATTTTAATTCTACTATTTTTATTAGATTATACGAGTTAATATATTTATATGAAAGTTTTCAAGAAACCTGGTCTTCTATAATTTTTGTAAAATGAGCTTTTAGTGTTAATTTTAAAAAACTTTTAATTAGGCCGTTATCTTGAAAGGGATGAATCATAATGCGTTATTTGAAATATAGGGCTTGTAGAGTTTGGTTTTTATTTCAAAACTTTACGTAATTTTTATTTAGCATACATACATACAATATGGACTGGTAGAACATGATAGAAGTTAGACTGCTTAATTAATATGATTTAGAGGTTTCAAGAATGCTATGTTTTGAGAAGTAACTTCAATGTTGTAGTAATAGTGTAAAAAGCACAGATTACTTTATATATTAATAGATTAGAAACAGAAATTCCGAGAAGTTATTGATTATTATTAAGTGTAAATAACTTTGAAACCATTACCAGTGACGCCTTCCGTCCATTACCATTATTAAAAACTCTGTCGCTTTACAAAAATGGCATTGAGACTATCGACAAAGAAGCCTTTGTAGCTTTACAGAGCCTTGAGTCGATCGATCTCAGTCACAATAGAGTAGTATTTCTTAACGCGGTCACTTTCAAGGCAAACAAAAGACTACGAACAATAGACTTGAGCCATAATTATATACATTACATTAACGGCGTATTTGAAAATTTGCCAGATCTCAGAGAATTATTTTTATCAGAAAATAATATACTAGAAGTTCCAAAAGACGCTTTTACTAATTCAGTGATGCTAACGGTTATATATTTGCAGCAAAATGCTGTCAGAAGAATAGATGAGGAAGCTCTGACATCACTAACGCCATTGACTCAACTGTTTTTGTGGGAATTTTATTGAGTACTTCCCATGTAATCTGTTAAAAGGAAGTACTCAACTGTTTTCGTTAAGCCTGGACGGTAATTGGATTCAAGTTCTGCAGCCGGGGACGTTTCTAGTTTCAGAAAAACCCACAGCTTTCCACCCTGTGCTTCACCACCTTTCCCACCTTTGAGCACGAAGGTCTTTAGGAAATGAACTACAAATCCGAAGCTAACTGAGCTAACACTTAAAGTATGTTTTAATTTTTTGTATTAGAACCCATTCTAAATAGATTCTTAAACTTCAAAAACTCCATAGTTTTATAGTAAGTGCATTGAAAAACAATATGATATCTCTACTAGTTTTATTAAAGAAAACACTTGTAAATTTAAATGCAGGTAGTACATTGTCAAAGTATGTTTTGATTGTAATTTATATGCTGTATTGTATCCTTAAAAATTATATATATATATATATATATATATATATATATACATACATAATATTTATAACATATATATATATATATATATATATATATATATATATATACAAAATATTTTTTTGAAGAGTTTTAAGGGAAACACAAATATATAAGCTATCTGTCTGGTACATGGTGTGACGAAGGTGGTGCCCGACGCCTCGACGCCGTAAATAAAATACTCCCGATTGATAGTCTGCGGTGAGACGTCTAGTTAACAAAAACTCCTTATCCTCTCCTTTGTTATTTCCTCTTTGCCCACATTCGTTCAAATAGTGTAGTAAGATCTTTAAGAAGTTTTTTGTTTATCTTACATATATTTACCATTTACTTACAAATATTTTCCAAAAATCTTTTAGCTTTATGTTAATTCAGGTTTGAAAGCATAAATATGTCATACACAGTGACGATTTATTCAAATTTTAAAAATATTAATATAATAAGTAATTGACTTATTAAAATATTCTCTAACTTTTTACAACAAAAATTTTATAGATTAATTGGATGAAAATGAGTTATTTTGCATTGTTGCTTTTTTATAGCGGAATTCATTTCTCAAAAGAAGAAAGAAATTCTTAAAAAGATTTCGGTAGTGAAGGTGGTCAGAACTGCTGGTCGTCCACGGGAATCAATGCTAAGTTGTAACTTAAGAAAAATATTTATTAAATTCATCTGCCACCTGTTGACTTATATCGATACGTATTGTGCACTACTTTGTTTTGTTTTTTAGCAAATCTGTGTTTTTTAGTGCTTGTCCGTTATTTTATGTATGGCTTGATAAAAAGAATCTGTTAGTTACATTTTTAATCTTTGTCTTGAAATGTGTATTCTACAGGTTACTCAATCGCCTGTCCAGACTATTTCCTGTATTTGAAAACATCAAGTTATATATTCAATATTTGGTTTTTCAATTGGCATTTATTTCCATGAAAGTATAAGAAATAGCTAAAAATCACATCACTCTACTAAAAATTTTATCATCTTAAGTAAGAAATCTTAGCAATTTTGTGGTTAGACCCAAATAAAATTGTCTAAAACATTGTAACAATTTTACAGTATGTACACGAATTATAGTTTTTATTGAGTTAAATGTTTTTTATTCGTTTCGACTTATGGAAATCATATTTTTTAATGAAATACGGTTTTTTATTAAAATTTGTCTAATGGAAGATGCATTCATAAATATAAATATGTTTCTCCAGTTACTTATCTATCACATGCATGCTGTAAGAATACCATATTCTTATCTCCAACGTTTTTCCTTATAACTGATAATAGGATGTTCCTAAATTCCATTTCAATTTCTTATCCTTTCCCTTGGAATAATCTTAGAATTTCCCCCCTTAATTATCAAATCTCTGAGTAAATAATTAATTGTCTTCTAGTAAAATATTTAAATAAGGTATTATACAGGGTTCTTATAAAAATCTTTTAATAAAAAATATTGCAAAACGTATGGTTACACCACTTTAAATATTTTCTTTTCTCAAAAGCTTACTAATTTAAATTTTTCTTATAGAAGTTATCAAACTTTCTGTAGTTTAAAGTTTCAGTTTATGTCGCCTTAATTTATGATGATTAGTGTTCATAATTTCCGCCTTCAGTACTATGTTTTTTGACGGTAAATAAAATTCGAATGTACCATTAGGGTACTCCACTGGTGACCACTTATGAATGGGACTCGTACCCACTTAAAGCCCCCACTACCACGCATCACTCCCTCACGGGACCTGATTTACTTGAAGAGTAATCTTGATCGCTTCCGGATTACTTCAAGTGGAAGCCTACTTAATCCGACAGAGAGCTCCAAAATTATCATTCCATCGGTAGGGCAACACTGAGGCTGTATTTCTTTTTTCTTATTTACTTAGTTTTAAGGACCAACGTCCGTGGTGGTTCAGGAGTGACTTCAAAGTCGTTACCCCCCAGTCTAAAGGCCACACCACACTGCACCTGGCTAGCGTGTCTGGACGTATGATAGCTATGATTCCTAAGATAAATAATAATAATAATAAATAAATGTTTCCTTGCTTTTTATATAAGACTGACTCCTAACGGGCCATCCTCCAGATAAAAGGAAAAATGGTAGGTAGTTACTTTGACAGGTTGATTTATAGGTCCAGTAATGATGAGACAGGTTTAATTGCTTTACCTGCAATCGTTCGGGAACTTTCAAGCCCATGCGGGAATTTTATAACACCCTATACATTATTTATATAAATATTTTCGTCAAAAGCAGTTTGCAATATATTTTATTTTATTTGAAGTATATTAATTTTCATTTATTTATGGTGTTTATTATCAATTGTTTTTTAGTTACAAATAGTTTTTTTTACTTGTATTTATTGTACAGGTAAGAAAAGGACTTAATAGTACTAATTTCCCCTGTTATGATAAAGAGTTTAATCAAATTAGTAAATCATTTTTCTGTCATCTATTCTAATGTATTTTCGTGGCTGCAACGATATCTTCAACAACCTTTGTATAATAGATTGTAAGTTTTGTTGAAAAATAATTATATGGAAAATAAAATTGATAAAAACAGTTAAAAATACTTTAGTATATAACAAATAAACGCTGTATTGCGATATCGCTATTCTACCATCAGCCATTGTACAGTAGCCTACCGTATAGGTAACACTATAACAGTACTTAATTATATGTACTTCATTAAATAATTATTATTAATTGCAACTGTTGTCCCCTTCTGGTCGCAGTTTTTCAATTGGCTACAGTGAAGATAACACAATAATACCTAGTAAATTGTGAGTTCCTTGTTAAGGAATTATTTACTATTGTGCCTGCAATTAAGCTGTTACTTTTCTGACAGTAATTTTAAAATTACCTACTATAGACTTAATAACTACATAATTTTAATTTCTTCATTAAATACTCATTTACTCAAGCTACAGCAGTTACGCTCTCCCCTGTTCTGCCACCCCTTTAAATCGGCTCAAGGCAGGTAACACAATAATAACCATTCAATTGTAAGTTCTTCATTGTATAAATTTTTACCTTTGCGTCTGAAATCATGCATTCTCTCTCCTGACAGCCATTCTCCATTAGGCTATTTTTCAGATAGCACAGCAATTTTTATAATTGGCTTTTAATTTTGTGTAATTTGCTACAAATTCTGCAATTTACATTATTTTGTTTATTTACAAAGTTTTTTTTTTTGGTTTTACGAAAATTGTAACTATTTATTAAAATTAGTGTTGAGAAATGGGAGATACTAATTTATATTTTACATTAGTTCTTAGTTCAATTTCACTGTTAAAATGTTGACTTGCATTTAATAAAAATAAATTAATAACAATATTTGTTCTTACAACCATACAACCTTAACAACACCTAAAACTAAAAATATAATATAATATATTATATAACATTAAAATTTATATACTGTTCCAACAAGGATAACAAAGTCATCTGATTAGAGTTCTGATGGGAGACGTTCATGAAGCACAAATGAAGCAGCTGTCCAGATCCTGTACAAGACATGTTTCACGAGTAATTTTTGCAGCCAATTTGCCCTTGGGTAAACCTTACATCCATTTCAATTATGAAGCATCCCAGTATCATGTCCAATATGTTCAAAATATAAAAGTTAAAGTTTCAAAAAATCTATCTTTATATAATATAATACTGCATCTGTTCTTCGAAACAAATTGTAAATTAATAGTTCTTTCGAAGAATATTCGTACTTTATCGTATTTGCCACAGATAACTGATCATTTCAGATGTCACACGAGCTGCAGGAACGTAATACAAGAGAGTTAAATATTGTAAGTGTAATCTAGATGAAGTCATACATTGGATCCAACTACTAGATTATCTGTATTTGGGTGGTTAAACAAATATGAATTAGTTTTTTGGAGCGTTTTGTTAGAATCTGGAGGATGTCACAAAAGAGTACACATAATTTTAAATAGACTTAAAATTCTTACACAAAACAAGAAGTTATAAAGTGAAGAGCTCTATACAAGAGGCTCTGTGCGAAGTGTTCTCAAGACTGTAGCACTTGGCAATTCCTAAGCACCAAAATTTT
This sequence comes from Homalodisca vitripennis, assembly GCF_021130785.1. Taxonomy (NCBI): domain Eukaryota; kingdom Metazoa; phylum Arthropoda; class Insecta; order Hemiptera; family Cicadellidae; genus Homalodisca; species Homalodisca vitripennis. The sequence goes on along the minus strand of NC_060215.1, from coordinate 133,969,476 downwards.
CTAGTCCAATGTTAATAAATACGGCATTTCAGAAATCGAAATCGGCTTCAACAGTTCTTAGGTTTTTGTTGAAGTCCGTGGCAGAGCTTGTTTATCAGTGTCTAGACGAAAGAACAGAGTGCTTAGCCTCCTGACTACAGGACAGGAATGAATAACTCCAAATGGTATTTCTATACGAAACTTAATACTGCCAAAATGCGCAGACCTAACCTTTGCTTGAAGTTATAACTTAAGCTTGTTCCAACAGGAAGGACAATCTCACCTAATTGAAATAATCAATTTGTGCTATTGTTCTGCGATGGTTTCGTCACTTCCAGCATTTGATCAAGGAATTTTTCTCAATGGGTATATTCATCCTGAGTTCCATCGTGGGTCAAAAGGTTATCCTTCTTAAAATAATTCTACAAGTTTTGAATTTTCAGCTATATAATCAAATAAGAATACATTAAAAATTAATAATAGTAAAATAACATATTTAAACCATCACAATGATGTACAAAATACTGAAAGATTAATCAAATTAGTTTGTACATAAATCTATGTATTGCTATGATATTCCCTTTCAATAAAATATGTTTCTCTTCTTCACATGCACGTGTGGGACATAGAACAAGTCTCATGGATGTACAAGTATTTCGAAGTACGCTACTAAAAACGAGAGGGTTTTTAGAGTTTGTGGAAGTGAGAGGTATGCACTCACGTACAGATACTCGCACTGAGACATGCACACCCACAATTACAATCACAAATCCACATGCTGTATTCTACAGACGACTGAATCCTCGCACTTTGATAACTCGCACTAGCTGCTTTCATTATTAATCGTATTCATTAATTAGTGATCTCTCTTTAATACACATTTCAGAGGGAAATTATACACACTAAATTAACTTTGCACATTGTACTCATCCTGAACTTATTCCGTAACATAAATATTTTTAGATTTATTCCAAATGTTTACTATTTAGAAAACAAGTCACATGACATAAGTTTAGTTAATAATAAATAATATAAATAATTGTATCATTAATTTTGGATGAACGACATGTACAGCTGTTCAAAATTTACGCCTTTCATAGATAAAAAGTGTGCTATAATGAGCTGTATGAGCTCTTGGAGTTCTCACTTATTGTATTTTTTTATAGTATTAAAAGTCCATGTTTTAAATTGAGAAATGTAAAACACGGAACTCTTATTTTACGATTAATATTCTTAAGAAACATAAAAGTTGTATTTGTTGTTGTATGGTCTTGAAATCAGAATGATAATTTTTATGTTTATTGTTTTTAAATTATTATTTTGATTCTTAACTGTATTCGTTAGGTATATTTTGATACAGTTTATAACAATTATAACAAAATGCAATTAACGTATTCATATGATTATGTTTTATTTAATAACATTGTCCTTAATGTAATGTAATAATTAAACTTAATACAGTTTTAAAATATTTTACGAAGTTAAATGTAATAAAGATTCTATTAATGTATGTTATACATGAGTAAAGATGTGTATTTTTGCTTGGTAGGCTATATAAAATAAAGTATATAATCAATGAATTGTTTGTTTAAATAAATCAAAACCAAACACACTCATATGTATGTAAGGTTTTGACATTTTTTATTTCATGTTGCTTATTAATTAAATTGTATTTCTTTCGCGTTTTAAATTTAATTTTTATTCAAATTAATCGAAATATTTCACTTTTTTTACCTACGTATGCACATGTCCTATTGCTACTGTAAGTATTTAATGCGCTTTTATGTATTCTCTCCCGCTTAACTGCTTGGTTACGAACAATTATTCCCTGAGGAATCTTTTGACGAACTCAAAAAGTACGCATTATTGAAATGATGTCAAAATAGTGTATAAAATAAATTTTTTTTAAATCAAACAGTAGATGCATGACTATGTTAGTACATTATTTTAAAAGTAACTAATATTATAATTTATATAATAGAGTGCATATGATTTGTGTTGTTGCGTGGGATGTATGGGATATCCCTCGAATGTGATCGGCTATATTTATGTTTATTATTGGTTCCAAATAGCGTAATTAATTGTAAATTTATATAGTAATGTTCGTAAAATCTCTCTATAAAAATAATAATATCTGTACAAGTATTAGCTAAGAATGCACAAGAACCAGCTACACGACATAATATCGAAAACGTTTCACAGAGTACAATGCACAGACTTTAACCAAAACAATATAGATATACTATCAGACTATGTTGAGGCTGCTAGATTGTAGGTACAGCTTAGTTACTATTCACTAAAACAAAGAGTGAATAATTCCACCATATTATGTCTTAACTTATCATAGCAACTAACAATTCCTATTGAAATGAACCCTTTAGAATCTTTAATATCTCAGTATTTGTTTTTACTTAATTTGACAGTATGATAAATTTAATATTTGTATCCATATAACGCATAATTAAACTGAAAGATTGAAATACGTTCTTAATACCGCCTTCAATCTGTGTCTCAGATCTCCCTTCAATGTGAAGTACAATATAAGCGTGTTAAGCCATGTTTTGTTTAAATTAAGTTTTGTACAGTTATCGTAATGAAAGCATTACATTATGTTACTATTAAAAACATCAAAAGTCAGGGAAACATCACGGCATTTACCCAGAGTTTAGTTTTAATTTTAGAGCTTTTAAATACAAATTGCGATAGTAATTTGTCAACGTTCGTTTTTGAGGCTCGCAATGTAAAGATAACAGGCCTTTTTTTTATGTTTTCCGTCTTTCAGTATTACAAGGAATATTGGTTTATGAAATTGGTATAATGTATCACTGATTAATATTCTGATATACTGATTAACATAGGCAAATGGCCTTAAAACATGTTACGGTTTATTTTGAAAAACTTAGATTCTCTTTAGTTCTTATTAAAAAATCAGAATAACTTTCAGATATCAAATATTATAATGAAGAACATGATCTCACGTACTTAGTTATTATTAGTTAACCTGTAATTTGTTATTGTTACAAAAACACTCACAAAACATCAAAGAACGTCATAACTTCAGTAAATAATATGAAAGCATTAATATTCATTTTGCACAAAACCGCGTTTGAAGAATTTGGTTAAACATAGTTAAAGCAACACGTTCAAACCCCCTAATACTGTACATGAATATTGGTAACTTGTGGTTAGCTGACTGAAAGGCTTGTGGAGAGGAGATATGGTGTGGGTGGAAGTGTAGGTGGTGGTTTTGTGTGGTAAGAACGTGCATTGAAGTATATAGGTTTATTCTGCGGTCGTAACAGTCTAGGGGACCGCAGCCGTACATTACCTCCCTAGAGGCGGTTTTTTACTTTTATCTTTATTCTTTTAGTTAATATTACATATAATATTAAAAGGAATAAGTTTAATGATAAATAGGATTGGCGTATACAGATTTGACAGTTGTTTTACAAAATACCTCCATTATAAATATTTATTAATGACGCTTCAATACGATAGTATAAACAGTTTCCTTATAGTGATGCATCCAAAAAAGAACTGAAGCATGATAATGAGAATTTCAGAGTATTTACAAAATATGTCATGATACAAATCGGATCGAAAAAATATAGAAAATATAAATTATTAATTTAAATTGTAGGAGAATTAGAACCCTTCTACCGGTTTTGTCAAAGTTACAAAATAAATGAAACAAGACTTTTTCTTTGAAGGAATTGTAATACCCATCTTCTCAAAAACCTTAAGAGATGCTGAAATATGTGAATTACCTGGTTAGTCGTTATTTTAATTGTATCGAAGAAGGGAAAATATTCTCTTATTTCGATGATTTGATACTTGATAGATGTGCCATTTAATAGGGGGAAATAAGCATATTTTACATCCACCTGTTAACGCACAAAACTTGATCTCGAAGGAAAACAACCTAAGAATGTATTAATCTGGATATAAAAATACTCAAGGATCAAGGGCTCCTTTGTATTTTAAAACTAGTCATTAGAAGGAATAGCAAACTTGAATAATAATTATACATAAATCGCATATCTACAGATTGCAAAACCGGCATATCTTGTGCTACGAGAGGATCCCATGGGTCTTTTCATGTACAACAGCGAACATGTTTGTAAGAAATCCTGCCATCCGTTCAGTATAACCTGTCAACCTGACAGGAATGTCATCTAGTAAAATCTACTTTAAAATAACACCAATATACTTACAATCACAGTCGGTACTTAGTACATAATTAACATGGTACCACACGCTACATCGGTATATGATCCACTTGTATTTATCATTAAGCCACGATCAATGTTCGATGAACGATACTCCACCATTAACTAGAGGTTGAGCTGCATTATACTGCAGTGATAAGTGGCAATTAGGTAAAATAGTATGGGGGATAAACTTCTCCATACGCGTTTAATTTAACATAAGTTTATTAAAAATGTTTTGGTCGAAAAAACATTTTCTTTTTATCGAAAGTCTCCTTTTCACATCCATTAGATCAAGGGAGTTTATTTAAAACAAATGAGAAGACACACTGAAGACACTTGCACATATTTACAGATTTCGTGTCAGATTTCTCTGGATTTTCAAAAAGTAATTTTTGGTTTGTAGAAGATATTGCTTCTTAGAGAAATTAATAATTGTATGTTAAAATAGAAACAATGTTAAGCCCTCATATGTGTTATAGTTATAGGAGATCAATTTTGTAATACTGCTACTTCGAATCTAAACCGTTTTGATTTTTTTTAATATGTCATTTTTAGCCTTTTATATTCAATCGGCGAAGTAGAGGCGAATTTCGAGATTTTTTAAAATGACTCATTAAAATTAAACAAACCCAAGCATGTGGATGCGTATTGTACATATGCTTATAGCTATACTACTCACAGTATTCTGCTTAATACAAAGTTAGTTTGAAAAGTGTAAACAAATTTAACTGATTCGTCTTACACTATGAGCTTAGTATTCCGGAAAATACTAATAGGGTGAATAGAGCTCATTATTCAAACTTCATGTGCTTCAAGTATTCTTATCCACATGTAAACTGAAAACTGTTAATTTTTAACACGAGAGTGTGGTAAAAGTTTTAAAATATATCTTTCAAACAGTTGTAAGAGAGATAGATTTGATTAGTGGCCATGGTCGTTTCAAAATACTAACGGAAGAATTACTGTTATTAATGTGGTTTATTTTTATAATATTGATGGTTTAGTGGTTGAAATTTTAGTATAACTACGACATTATTTAAAAAATCTGCAGAATGAATCATATTTTAGAATAAAATTAATTATAGGCATGTAAGTCGTTTATTAAAATGAGGGCTTGATTTAAATACAATCAATATGAAATAATTGTTATAAGCGTATTCTTCTGTATAGATTAGTATCATATATTAAAATATGTATTGTTATCGCGTAATTTCAAATCTGTTTACGGCAAAAATCTGCCTACCTTACGAAGTATTACAACTCTTGTAAGAACACAATCCTTACGGAGTATTACAGATATCTTGGGTTTGATTTTGACAATGGAAGATTGTGAAGTAAACAATAATTTTCTTGGCGTTTTCTATGGTTGACTGATACAAAAAATCAGTAACACTGTATCAAGACCTGCAGCCTGTTCCTATCTTCAGGTTAATAACTAAGGTAATACATAATCTTAAAATAAACAAATCATAACAGAACGCTGGGACACGCGTAAGTCAGGAATACCAATTACTATGTTGCGTATCAACTTCACAAACTCTAAGACATGAACTTAATGAAAACAAACCCCAAAATGAATTATTTAAAACTGAACTACAGTTCATAAGGAATACAGGTCGAAATAGGTCTGTATTGGTCGATCAACTACTATGTCTTAGTTCCTTATGCGTTCACGGATTTTGTTGAAAACTTTACCGTTAGAATCGCTATTAAATATTAAAAGGAGTTTGCATGTAGTAAATTTTGTATGAGTGATGCAAAGAAGCTAACATCTCCCTACTGTGACATGTTTGGCGCTCCTACTTTCTGCAAGCGTACCTTAAAAGTGGTCGTTCCCGCTAATGTGTTGAAGGGTTTCGTTAAAAACAGTACCGTTGAAATTTTTATGAAAATTGAAAAATAGCTCGTATCGTTTCAAATTTGTATAACCTATTTAAAATAAAAAAGACAAAAAGTTTGCTGCTTCTGGCTTGTGCAAGCGTACCTTTAAAGGGGTAACGCTTGCCTATGCAACGACGAATTTCATTAAAACCAATACCGTTACAATTATTTATACTGAATTATATACTTTCTGAAGAAAGTAACACAATTATTTTTTTTAATTTTCACTATCTATTGAAACATATTTTCCAAATTTAGGTCCTTTACCTTAGTTCAAGAAACAATAATTTTATATAAAAAATACTAAATAATGGCTAGCGGCTAAACACGACATTTATTGACTTATGATTATGTTACATTTTTTAAAATTATCACATAGTTTTGTAAAACGCTTTTTTGAACACTCTGTATATGTATTCACAAATTTCTGTGAACCTTAAAATAAAATTGTTTACATTTTGTTTATATATCCAAGCAATAAAAAATACTATTTGTCATATTTTTTTTACATCTGCATCAGAAGGAATGCCTATTTTTTACATCCTTTATAGGCATTACTCCATTTGAATTTTTTTTATTTTCGCTAAAATGTTTTGAAACATCTTAATTTTGAGATAAATTATAATTACTCAGTATTTATACCTTTTTAAAATATATAACTAATATAGTTAACATAAAAATGAGCGAAACAAAAGTTAAAATATGTTTAATGTTTAATAAAGTAAAACAATATGTTACTTCTAAAAGAATTGGACGTTTAATACCTAAATTGCACAGCTATTCAATTGCATGTGTCTTTGATGTTTCCATTGTAGGCTCGGTTTGCACAACCTGCCACGATACAACTCGTTGTTTGTTTCAGAGATCCACAATGGCAACTGTGAGCTTCAAACACGGTGCCATCAGTACAAAGAGTCGGCGCATTTACCGTCTCCTGTGGTTTAATGTTGACCATATCGAGCGTGGGAGGTTTGCTCCAATAAAGCCGCCTGTAGGGTTGAGTATTTAAATGTCACGAAATTTTTTTATAGACACCTATCTTGCTGTCCAATGCTCTTTCATAATTTATTACTTGTCTATTTTGAAAGGGGTGCAATGACAATTCACTTCCACTTGGTACATCCTGGGTAACTGCTTGTTGAGTTTCTCTCCATTTCACATTTCGCTTAGTATAGCGCCTACAATCTGAAATAACAAACACCTCACAAACATGGCCGCATTTATATTAATGATCAATAGTTTACATAAAATGATAATAAAAACCAAAAATGTTTATTACAAAGATTTTGAAATCATGAAATATATATAAGCTAGATAGATATACTTTATGGAATAACCACAAATGGTATGTAAATAAGAAAAAAAAGAAACAAAGGAAACAAAGCAGCAAACAACTATTAAATAAAAGGTATAAGTTAGCATTATAAACGTTTAATAATCTTGGCCTTATAATAAAAAACAAATGTAATTCGAGAGAAACGAGAAACCAAAACCAAAATATAAAAAATAACAAAAGCAGAGTATACAAATTGAGTTTCAAAATAAATTAAAATCACTATAAGGTCAAACCAATTGATCTTAAAATGTTGGGAGGAATAAAAGTGTATTAAAAAACTTAATGAATACAATGCTTATTTAATATTATGGTCATTTACATACTACAAAAAAAATTTCAAGCAATATCAACATTTTGCAAAGATGCAATAAATAATACTGAATGTCTACTTTGGAATATATTTAAAAAAACTTTCATATATCTTAAAAAATTGGCAAAATAATTCTGTACTAAACTAATAATAAAGTGAGAAATTTGAATATTATTGACTTAATAGAGTTTGAAACACCATATATAAATTAGAAATATATTACATACAAAAGTTAGCTACATAGTTAGTTATTTAATTTAATCATTTATTTGTTCTAATTTCATTTAACTTAACCTAGTACCTGTTGATATATTCTCTGAATTTTAAATGTACATATTGGGAGTAAACATCATTAAAAGACCTATATAACTTTATTTTATAGACTTGAACGTTTGAAGACTACAATTTTTATATGTATAATAACTATAAACTTATTTAGGAAATACAACGACTACAAAATACATTAGACAAAAGTTACAATCAAAGGAAACATGTTTGCAGCGGACATCAGAATACGCTTTGTGGGCCTTGAAGGTAAAAATAGTAACAGAATTAGATTTGTCAGAAAACAAATTGAACTTCTTCCGATGGCTTCTTTAAGAAGATTAGAACATTTAAGAACATTAAGATTAGCATGGAACGAAATCGGATCCATTCCTGATGACGGATATTCAAAACTGCAGGGTCTGACATTTTTAGATCTAAGTTCAAATAACTTTGAAAACCATTACCAGTGATGCCTTCCGTCCAATACTATCATTAAAAACTCTGTCGCTTTACTACAATGGCATTGAGACTATCGACAAAGAAGCATTTGTAGCTTTACAGAGCCTTGAGTCGATCGATCTCAGTCACAATAGAGTAGTATTTCTTGACGCGGTCACTTTCAAGGCAAACAAAAGACTACGAACAATAGACTTGAGCCACAATCATATACATTACATTAACGGCGTATTTTGAAAATTTATCAAATAATTTATCATCTTTCAATGATGTATGGTACGTAAGCCAATTATTCCATGTTAATATATGTAATTGTCATAAAATCACATATTTGATAGAATGAGAAAAATATTATCGCAGATAATTAATTATTGATGGAATGTTTAACATAATTAATTGTATTAGGTTTAAAAGGACACGTTTAATGTATAAATAATGAATTGGATCCATTTTTAATCGGTCAATAATATTGACTTTAAAAGTACTGTTAATGTCAAGAAAGCGATTGTCCTACATATTCTATGATTAAAATATTCTATGTTCAATGTTAAACATATTGTAATATGTAGGCCATACCGTTTGTTATGGAAACGTTTAAAGTTAAATAATGGTCTACTCATTTTCTTAATTCTTTAAATGTCTTCAGTTTTTCGGTTAAAGTTTGCTAATTAACAATAGAAGATTTGTAAGTATCATAGAATTTTGGAAATACTCTAGTATGATAATTTACAAAAAGTACATCACTTCGTTTCTAATTATACTTACTCGAGTTATCTTTAGTTGCTTTAACGATTACAACGTTCCAAGATTTTTATTGGAATTATATTACCGTTTTATTCGAAAAAATTATGTATAGTATATCAGTATAAATATTGCTTGTTAAATATTATTCATATAGATTATACATGAAAATGGTCCAAGAGTATTATCTTGAATTATACAATATAGCCCAGTAAATGAATCTTCAAAAGCAATTTCCAATTTACACCATAATTGATCTTCATATGTTGAAAATTTCTTAGTTTTTATATTAGATGCAATAAAAAAAGTGTTTTTCTACTTCTAGTAAGCGGAACTGTTGGATTTAAGTGTTTAAAATATGTCTGGATTGTAATGTATAAGCCACCCTTTAAAAAGGTATACATAAAAGTGATATTCGTACGAAGAGTTTTAAAGGAAACTTAAATATATGAGATATAAGTTGTCTGGAGCCGCAGGTAAATTACTCCCAGGATACGAGTAATTTATAGAGAACTGAATATTTTCCTATTGATAGCCACAGATAACATGTGTAATTTTAAAAACTCTCTTTATTCTCTCTCTTTGACGACACTTGTAGAAATAATGGAGTGAAATCTGTAACAGATTTTAAATAATTATTTAATTTAAATTTATTTAAGAATGAGTTACAATTATGTTTTATAAAAATATTTTAGTATTAGGGTAACTTAGGTATGAACCCATAAACAAGTCGTTTCGTTCATAGTTTTTTGTATAAGATTTATATAGTCATGGATTAAAATCTTACCAAATTTCTCACACTAGTTATTTTTGAAACTATATTTGACTACTACTAATAAGTAAAATTCCCTCTAAATAAATGAGTTAAGATATATATATATATATATATATATATATATATATATATATATATATATATAAAGGCAATACTTAGGAAGCTCTTCTGTTTTAATGTTTGCCCCAGGGCATTGCGGTCGGCCCAGTGCAACGTTTTCTTGTTGCACGTCATTTGAATTAAATATAGATGTATATTTTTCTTAGGGGTACAGTTACAACCTACAAGTTTCACTTTAAATAAATTTTAAATATTTCTCTCCATTTATATTTAAAGAATACTATTTTCGTTTATAAGTACATTTTAAACTAAACTATTCTTTTTCCCTCTACTGTTAGACTTACATTAAATCTTAAAACTTATTAGTCTCATATAGGACAATCAATAAAAATGTTTTTAAGATTTCACTCTTCTCTTTAAGAGTTACAGTTGATTTCCTATAGACCTGCAGACTGGTGCTGGAATGGGTTGTGGGGAAAGCACTATGGGGAGAGTCACAAGATCTTAAAGTAAACTATTGTAGTAATAATTCAGTTCTGCAGGAATTACTTGCGAGATATGATAAATTACAAACTTCGTTCACCGGATTTCTATTTGAAGGATTGTGGTTATGTTAGAGAGTATGTTTTAAATTAACTAAATAATGTTCTACGTAAGCCTATCACATTCTGCAGTATATTTATGTGTTCTCTGTCAAACCCAGCAGACTGTATATCCAAAAATGTTATTAAGATTATCTTTGCTTAGAGTCGAGTTCATATCTTACTGTACCCAGAGTATAGGCTACATTGCTAGATATAATGAAGACCAATGGGATGATTTGTTGAAATATAAAATCTTTTAATACAATAAGTTATTGGATTCATAAAAATATTTTTAGCCTTTTAAAACAAACTGTAAATAGGCTAATTTCATAAAATTGGTTTTCTTTGTAATATTATTGATTTTTCACTGCGAAATCGATTTGGCAATTTCAAAGCGTTGGGAACTACCCGGAACACGTGGTAATCTTATATAAGTATAGTAAAGATTAACGCATGAACTGAAAGTTGTCCTTAATACAAGAAGTAGAAATTCTATTGCACCAAGAAGCTGATTCTCAGCGCAGGTCTCTGACGCAGTCGTACTTGTACCATAACATTTGTTTAGTAAGAACATTCTACAGTGCAGTTGTTCAGAACAACAGGTGGCCCGCTTGAATCGATGCTAAGTTGTACCCGATATGAGAAAAATACTTGAATAAACTTCCACTTGCAATGCGTATCGTTACGCATTGTGAGTTGCTTATATTGATTTAAAGGAATTCCGCGTTCTTTAGTCCTTGTCCGTCATTCATTTTACAGATTTGAAAAAATCATTTGCGCAGGTTACAATTATTAACTTTTGTTCTGTCACAGGTATTATTTAGGTTACTAAATAGTCTGCCCAGTCTATTTCTTATATGCCAAGAAATACAACTTTTTAGAATTCATAAAAGTATTCAATTGCAGTGTAGAGTGGAGTGGGCTTACGTGTTACCGACGTCTAAGTCCTAATTACGTCTGGTAAAGTAAAACATTCCTTTACCATTATTTTACGTGAGCAGACACTTTCCGAAGACTATCTGAGACAATTACCGTCCCGAACAAAATGTGTCCTGAGAGTTAGCCTTTGGCGTTCTCGCGTCCCTTTTTTTCGTTTTGTCTGTAAAAGAAAAATGTTTCTTTCGGTCGCTCCTAGCTTTGAAGTTGCTCATTTAGAACACTACTAAAGCCCGTTGGGATGTATTTCATGTCACAGGAAAAAGTTAACGTCACCATGTTCCGGCTATTTATGCAATTTCATCTATAGTAGCTACAATAACACTAGCAGTAGTATGAAGATCAACTGTGATTTTATTTCGAGTAAAAAATAATAGAACAATAAATATTTCTCCAGAATGCAGTAACTGAACGTTTCAAAGTGCTATTCAAATATATTGTCCAATTATTCCCTAAAACTATAATCAGTTTTCTAATAAATACAACAATATTATTCACAAAATTTTTATTACAGCTCTTAATTTAGATTCTTTAATGTCAAATATAAGAATGAAAATTTTCCTTTATGATACAGTTTACGCAATGAGTTATTGAAGTTGTCTAGGTTACACTCGTGATTCCCGTAAAAAGAGAATTCCTTATTCTGTTTGGTGTTATGTAAATTGTCCAGGCTCAAGGCGTAGTCAGATCGCCCGCTGTTGCTCTCACACCGAGACAAACACACTCACTCGCAAACACCAACAGTCCATAATTCCTTGCTCACCTTATAAATATTTATGAACAGTTTCCACAATGAGTTACTGAAGTTGTCTAGGTTACACTCGTGATTCCTGTACAAATAAACTTTTCTCGACGTAAAAAACATTTTCAATATTATTCTGTGATGTTTTTCAATGATTTAAACAAGAATGAAAGTCCTCACAGCTGGTCAGATGGACAGCAGTAAACCTGGAATTACCTATCCCGTTTATTTCTGCAAACGAAACATTTTAACTCTGTTTATTGTATTTTTTGGGTGTTTTGGTGCTAACGCTTATCACCCAAAACATTTTATAGCTTTCTTTTTGCAAGTTAAAAGTCAAAGGTTCTGGATAAATTCTGGCCAGATATATATATATAATATATATATAGTTCCCTTGCATATTTTGTATTATACGCAGTTTGGAGTCTTAACAATCTTTTCTAATCAACATGCTTAGTAGGAACTAACAATTTCATAAACATACGTTAAATACAGTCAGGTTTGGCGCACCTACATATATTAAATGTTACATCTGATAGGATATAGACGACCTGTCAGTTTGAATAAGGGCTGAAACTCCGATGATTGATAACCAACAACTTTATATTACTGAAGTGGTAAACGTTTTCAGTGTTAAATATAAAGGAATGGTACAGCTTGTCAATTTGTATTATATCTCACAACATTATACATACATAAATAATATAATGTTATAATATATATTATTAAATTCGTGTTGCCCAACAAAGTTTAGTCAACATGTTTTGTTATTTGTGTTAAGGTATTTAATACGTTATTTTTAAATAAACTGGAATCTGAAATAATTATACTAGCGTATTTTGTATTATTTAAAATAAAAAACTTCAAATACAAAAAGGGAAAGAATCTAAAAACGGAACTCTACTCTTACTGCTAGAGTTTCTATCGGGACAGTTACAACATTGGTTCACAAATTCCAGTGTTATTTATTAAACAATTTTGTCCATTAAAGATATATTTTATATACTATTGCTGTAAAACATTCTCTTAATACATATGAGACAACTAAAATATTTTATTAATCTTATGTCGATGGCTTTAACTGTTACTTGAGCTGTATTTACACAAGTTGTGCGTCTGTATCCAGTTTGCCTGTTATATAATGACTGTTATTACTTCAGGTAAAGTTCACGTATTACATGTCCGTAATTAAAAAAGAACATTGGTAACATTTAGTATGAAGTGGATCAACATTTTTATGTAATATTATCATGTGTACACAAGCCTTAAGGCCCGTTCACACGAGGCTGATTTGCCAGCTGCTGATATCAGCTACTATCACCAGCGCTATGTATCAGCGTGGAAATGCCATTCACACTTGGCTGGTTATTAGCGCTAGTTAGCGCGAATGTGGCCATTTGAGACGGTGTCTGCAATAATTAAAACGTTGAAGTAGTTTTTTTCAGCTAAACAAAATGTCATCTCTGGGGATAAAGCGAAATATGCTGAGGCAAGTGTTAAGGATGGGAGTGAAGGAACTATGTGAGCGCGAGTTAAAAAAAAGACGTACTTTGTGGATTAGAAAGTGGATAAATAGGCGTGAAGAACTTGGGGCTTCTAACACACTGTTAAGAGAACTAGCAGAAGAGGATGTCACTGAATATTTTAAGTTTATGCGAATGACAAGTTTAAAATTTGAAGAGCTTTTGGAATTAGTCATGCCGTTCATCACAAAAAGAGATACTGTCATGAGAAAGGCCATTCCTCCAAAGACGAAACTTCAAATAACGCTAAGATATTTAGCAACGCGAGACTCCTTTTCCTCATTGCAGTATTTATTTCGAGTACCTGTCAACACCATATCCTTAATGATACCTGATGTCCTTCAAGCAATATACAACGTACTGGAAGCATTCATTAAAGTAAGTAAGCTATCTTTTTGTTCAGACATCCAATAAAAGACATATTGTATAGTTATGTTTTAAAATTAAAACTAAAATAAATCTAAGATATAATAATGGACTAATACAAACTTAATAGCAATGCGTTTAATAATAGTACTTATGTTTGCTTAGTTATAAGCAAAATTCATTAAATTATAATATAATTTGTAGGCCTTACTAAAAAAATACTTCAAATTGCACATTATTGAATTTAATTATTAGTAAGTATTAAGGCCTAAATACTTTTAAAAATATAAAAATTAATTATGAAAATTAAGAAAACTTGATAAGATATAAGAGCTATTTTGATTAGCGTTCAGACTGTCCTCATCATCATGGATCGAGCTCGAGGCACCACTAACGGAGGGTGAACTCCATGGTATCATGGTAGAACTAGTAGAACTGGGCGGAGATACTGAGTCTAGTAGTCGAAGCCTCTCGGCAGTTATCAGCCCTTGAATTTTCTCCTGTAATAAGATTACACTGCGAGGAGGCATTTTGCGTAACTGGGCATCAACAAAATGAGCAAATTTGTCATGTTCATCCTCTAAATCGACACTAGTAAGCTCAGCTATTTTTTGGAGTTGAGATACGCTTTTCTCAAATTTCGTAGAATTTTTCTTACTGTACTTAACAGAACGAGGTGGTGGTGCAGATGGAAGCATTTTCGCCGGCGATCTCTTTCGATCGTTGGTTCCTGGCATGATTGTGGGTTCATCTAGGCTTACAGGTTCCCCTTGTTCTTCCGAGTTCTCCACCAGTTGTGAAATATCCTAGAACCAAAATAAACCGTTACGAAAAGTAGCAAACTTGACCGCTTGAATTATTTTATTTTTTTAATTTCAGGTACCAACTACAGTTGATGAATGGAAAACCATTCAAAAATAATTTGAATTGAAGTGGAATTTTCCCAATTGCTGTGGGGCACTTGATGGAAAACACGTTCGTATTAAAAGGCCACCTAATTCTACATCTACTTTTTACAGCTACAAACAGTTTTATAGTATCGTACTGTTTGCTATGGTTGATGCTAATTATAACTTCAAGTTCATTGATGTTGGTCGTGATGGCAGAGCCAATGATAGCTCCATTATCAAAATGTCGGAAATGAATATAGCGTTAGAACAAAATCTCCTGAATTGGACGTCCAATGGTTTATGTGTTGGTGATGATGCCTTTCCCCTTCGTCACAATCTGCTAACACCTTTTAGCAACAGAAATTTACAGCTGAATGAAAGGATATTCAATTACAGACTGTCAAGAGCAAGAAGGGTTTCTGAAAACGCTTTTGGAATATTAGCGTCTAGATTTAGGGTTCTTACTACATCGATAGGAATATCAGTGACACATACAGAAAGTTTGGTAAAAGCTGTATGCGCCCTGCACAATTGGCTTAGAAGTACCGCTGGAAGGACATACTTTCCTCCGTCTGCTGTGGATGTTGAAGATTGCAACATCGGTGAGATAATACCTGGCTCCTGGCGAGAGGAAATTACTCCATTGGTAAGTGCTCAGGTGATATCTTCGGCAAAGAATTACAGTCAAGAAGTTAAACGAGTTCGGAATAGATACGCACAAGCGTTTATGAATGAATGTGCAGTACCTTGGCAAATGCAAAGTATTCATTGGAAAGCATAGTTTGATCAAGTAACTGGTGGGCCTACCACCAAATTGTACGATTTATTGTATACTATGTTTAATGTTATTAAAAATAAAATATTTATAAAAACCAATGAGTCAGTCTGTTTCCACAATAAGTTGTACTTTTTTAAATGGTTAGGTGGAATATATTTTTTAAACAAATTACCATATAAATAATAAAATGTGAGCACTTACCAAATTTGATGATGAGTCTCTTCCCATCATAACGGTCCTCCAAAAACTATCGGCAACTGAGAACCAACCAAGTTTTGGTTTGTAAATATCTTCAGCACCAGCACCACTTTTTAATGATTTTTTTTACTTTATTTAACTCCACTCTGTACGAGTGTTTTTAAAGACTTAATTTTAATTTTAAGCTGGTCTTTATTGATATGACCAAAACCTTCGGATTCAAGGTGGGAACCTAACTTCTTCAACGCTACGGCCCTGGCGTCTCTTTTATTGTAATTTTCATCTGATGGGTCCCACAAACAAGAGTAGGTTTTAAAAATGTTCAAAAACTTAATAACAGAATCAAAATTCCACTTAAGCTCGGACATTTTGCGAGTTAATACGTACAACTGAAAGTAAAGTAAAGTAGTAGCAGTTACTTTACCGAAATATACCACGCCAGCTGAGAGCAACAATCACGTTTTTTTCGTTCAGACGACGCTGGTGATGAGCTGATTTACCAGCGCTTGTGATCACGTGACCTAATCCCCCCTCATTCGCGCTGGTAATATTAAACATGTTTAAAGCTGCCAGCGCGCGAATAAATACCAGCGTGCTGGTTGACTTTGACGCTGGTGGAGCATTCACATGGCGCTTATTTATTAGCGCTGGCAAATCAGCAGCGAATATCAGCCTCGTGTGAACGGGCCTTTAGTTTAAAAAATGTAAACGAAAAGCCTTATTTTATAAATGTTTTGCAATAAAAAGATTTAGAATAAAAATATGTGATTTGACTTATTTTTATATTATTCTGTCTAACTTTCTAAATACATGGTCCATAATAGGAAGGTCCCTGTTAAATTTATTTATTAACTAAATACGGATAAATATCATGCAAAAAGAACGAGGTAGGAAAAATGAATCAGCAGTGGGAAAAATGTTAATCAGCACTTAGTGGATTTTAAAGGAGCGCGTTTAAGTTGAATGATTGTTTGTAGTTTCAAAAGTGAAACGAATGGAAATCCATGCATCATGAATTGACCTACAGAAGGCAGACTTTATCTTAATCTATTATTATTTAAGGAATGACTCAACGAGTGAATAAGAGACATAACCTCAAATCTAGCACAGCAGGAACAGGATGTAACTAATTGTTACTCAACACAGTTAGAGGCTACAGGCACTTAAGGCAGGCAATCTGTTGGATGGTATAGTATTTTCCTTTGATGTTATAGGCTATACTAAGTGAAGAGTTTTCAATTCAAGGAATTTATAGTCTGTAGCCTATGAGTTCTTGTACACACTGGATAGGCATTGTCGAAAGTTGTGTCTGCGCCGAATACATACATAGTTATGACTGTATAAAACTAAATATCTTAGCTGAAGCATAGTTTTATAATATATATCAGAGATGAAGAGGGCAATGTAGACACTATTAAATGCTTCAATATCGGTAAAGCTTTAAACCCAAACTATTCAGTTTAATGTATTAGATTATTTAAGCTATGGAATTTAAATATTAATTTTTAACCGTAGTTTGTTATATAATGTTATGTTGATTTTCTACATGACATAACGAAATCATTGGCATTTTAACATTAACATAATTTCTAAATCGATGTTGTGTAACTTCGTACTAGCGTGAACACATTAGCCTGCCGTAGTAATTTATATAATTCGAATCTAAAGCAAGTGAATTTTAACATCTGTTATCATCAAAATCATCGCTTCAACAACTAAAAATAATACGAGGTTATCCATTTGTTTAAAATTTTTTTTTTAAGATAGAGGACTGTGAATAAAACAGGATTCTGGACATTTGACATTGCACATTGTTTGGAGAAATCATAAATACTACATTATCAGATAATTAATCTCTTCATCAGATGGATAACTATTAGACATATGTCTGTGTATTATGTTTCATTCATAAGGCTCCCATTTTATATTTACTTGACATATTATCAATTTTAATAAAGACTTCAAATGTAGGTAGCAGCTAAAAGTGTCTACGTTATGAGTTGACAAAGTGTAATTTTTAAAATATTTACTAAAATTATGTTACATAATAATACCTAGTGAAAGTAATAATAATTCAATAATTAAAATTGTGAAATAATTCCAATTTAAAAAGGTTAATAATAATAAAACTTGTGACAGTAAAAGCCAATTTGATTTAGAATACGAACAACTAGTTTTATAATTATTAATACTTAAAGTAATAAACATAATTTATGACACGAAAGGACATCTACAAGGTGTTTGAAAAGTATGGGTACGGCTTAATATTTTAAAAAACCATAGGAGATAATTTCTATAAACTTTGTATAGTGTCATATGGGTATGTAAACTATTTTTCCTTGCTATTACCATGACATACCAACCATGGGGGACGGCCCACAGAAAAAAACATGGAAATCTTAAATGAAAGCATGGGTCGAGTGATACCTCATTTGAAAGAGCTCACTTAGTAGAGTTGAATCCCGCAAACTGCATCTCAAAAAGTTTATCCAATCAGAAATGGCGGGTTGTTTTAGGTACACATTGTGAAGTACATTATGCGCTGCCATTTCTGACTGGATCGTCGTATTCTGATGCGGTAAGCGGCGTTTCACTCTACTAACTAATGGTTTCACTGATTAGTATTTATAAAAAATAACAAAGAAATTTAATTAAAAAATTAAGTGGTAAGTTAACTATTTCACCAACAAAGAACAATGGTAGAAATTAAGTAATACATAAACATAAAGACGACGAATTCATTTTAGTTTTTATTTATTGTGTTATAAATTTATGACATAACTTACTAATTAAAAAAGTCAGTGAAATCACATCGGTGTTTAAGATTTCCATGTTTTCCTCTGTGGGCCGTCCCCACATGGTTGGCATGTCATGGTAATAGCAAGAAAAAATAGTTTACATAGCCATACGACACTGTGCAAAGTTAATAGTTGTTATCTCCTATGGTTTTTAAAATATTAAGCCGTACCCATACTTTTCTAACACCTTGTATATAATCAATGATTCACCACTCTCTATGGCCATTAGCTCTGTAGATTTTTCCTGGTGATTGGCTGACTCTATAATAATAACGGTCTTTTTACATAAATATAATTTCAAATTTAGGGTTAAAATAATAAAGCCTAATTTATGGATAGTAAGGTTGTCTATTACTCGCTCCTAATTTAGTTATTTTAAATTTCAATGACACATAGTCACAGTCAATATTATCATTAACTGAAAGATGTATATATATATAAACAAGCACAGTTAAGTAGTTAATGTTAAATTATAAAATGAAGTAACTCAAAGAGATCTCTCTCTACGTAAACGCTTCAAGTGCTATGACTCTATGCCTGATTGACAACTGAATTTTGGTGAAGTAAATCTCCACTTCTTATTGTCTGTTCTCTGCCTTATGGTCGAGTTGAAACTCCTTCTTTCTTTAGTTCCCTGACTGAAAATATACGAACGATTGCTACTAAGTCTCGAAGACATTCATTAAATGATAACATATTCATTGGAAATGAAGTTGAAAAGATATTAGCAGACGGAGTAATAAAAGAAAGTCAATCATCATGGCGAACCCAAACTCTTCTTACTATTAATGAAAACCATTATTTGCGAATGGTGATAGACTATTCTCAAACAATGAACCCTTCACTCTCTAGATGCTTATCTTCTACCTAGCGTAGAATATGTTGTATCTTAAGAGTCGAACTAATCTGTGTTTAGCACCATCGAATTGTCTAGTGCGTATCATCAAATTCCTATACGAGGTGACGAAAAGAAATACATTGCTTTTGAAGCTGACGGTAGACATTATCAATTTACCCGAATTCCATTAGGGGTAACAAATGGTGTAGCTTGTTTCCAGGGGGTGGTCGATGGTATTATACAATCTGAAAATCTAGATGTAACCTTGGAAAACTTGGTTGACATTACAGTGTGTGACAAGGATCAACATGAAAATGATATTAACCTAAATAAGTTGCTTGCTGCTGTCAAGAAATTTGGTCTTACAATAAACGATAATAAAAGCAGCTATTATCTCCAGTCAATAAAACTATTAGGTTTTTACAATAAATGACAGAACTATTAGACCTGATTAGGGTGCACACAAACCACTAGAAAATTTATTACTGCCTACAGACACAGCTTCGTAAAGAAGAATAATTCGTACGCTGTATCATTGTTCTAAGTGGATACCGCACTAATCAGACAAAGTTCGAAGTTTAATAATACAAACAAAAACATTCCCAGTTTCATCTCAGGCTGCCTCAGACTTCGAAACAAGAAATAATGAAAGAGTCATTTTTGCTATAGATGTAAGAAAATACTTTGTTTGAAGTAGAAACAGATGCATCTGAGCAATCCATTGCTGCTAGCTTCTCACAAAATGGATGATAGTAGCATTTTTCGCAAGAAACTTGACGTGAAGTGAAAAAAGACACTCTGCTGTAGAAAAAGAAGCTTACAATACCGTTGACGCTTTGAAAAAGTGGTGATACTTTCAGATTGGTCGTTACTACTTCCGACTCATCACTGACCAGAAATCTGTCTCATTCATGTTTCACAATAGTCACTGTAGTAAAATTAAAAACGAGAAGATACTTAGATGGCGCTTAGAACTTGCATATTTTAAATATGAAATTGTTTACAGACCTGGTGAACACACTGAGTTAGCTAACACACTTTCCAGAGTTTATGGATCAACAGGCAACAACAAGCCCCGACATAACCGCCGAGCGCAGTAATGGAAAAGTAAAGTTTACCTGTTTTGTTTATTTGGATGACCCTCTTATATGCATACTGTTAGGGGCTCATGTTTTATATGAAAAGACATTAAAGACTTTCTTAACTCCAAAGGCATAGCGATAAGTAGAACGACACCATATAATCCTTAAGGAAATGGCCAGATCGAACGTAACAATGGCATAATCTGGAAGTCTATTACACTGTTGCATCGTTTGTTGTAGACCCAGATATGAGTGCAAAGATTTGTTGTAAAATGAGATTGATGGGGTGATTCAGTTTATCGTCGGATGCAATGCTTTCCTCCTTTGATGAGATTCTATTTTAAAACGTCTCTAATATTCTTAGCCAGTTTTTCCAAAATTTATAGCAAGAGGGTGAACTTGGGTCAGTATCAAACTTGTCAGGTCTTAAAATCCTATCCCTGTCAATTACAATTGGAATAAAACAGGAAAAAGTATATGAGATGACTAAATTTTAATGGAAAAATAAAACCTAGTTAGTAGAGTAAACATTGTACACAAAGTCTACAAGCACTGTGAACACATCGACGCACGACATTATATTACACATTAGATACACAAAAAATGTATAATAGAACCATAGGGTAGACAATATAAGATATACAACTTTTATGTTGGATACACTGTCTTATATACGTAACACCTTTTTACTCCTGGGAACACAGCTAACTGAATGTAATCATAAATACGTTGATGTAAAGTGTCTTATACAGCCCTTTGTCTACACCACCAGGTTGATATACCTCAAGAGGTATTATATACTTTAAAATTTTTGCAACCCTCAAATATCCCCCTTGGCCCTATTCTCTTTAAGTAATTTTCTTTTAAATTGTATTGGCTGATGACACCAACCAATTTAGTGCCATGGAATCAGGCAACAACCACCAATAACTGCAGCTCTTGAAAGTTCAACATTGGTGTACGATAGAAACCACACGAAACTTACATTTTCGTAATGTACAGTCCTAACCTTTGCTCATACTTATAACATATGTTTGTTCCAACAGGTAGGACTACCTTATATTATCTGCGTAATGACTCTAGACGTTCTTGACGAACGTTGTGTTTACTGGGGGAATTATACATCGATCCATCCGATTACAGTTTTACTCCATTTGTTCTTAAACCGAAACTGCTACAACAGGAAGGCCAATCTGACCATATTGCAACGATCCGTTGCTTATTACCAAAATAAATCAATTTGGTACAGACAGTAACAACTAGTAGCACTAGGTGTATGGCTTTACTATTACAATAGCAATGACTAACTCCTGGGATTTGCAACGATCATTACAGGCTTATTAGACATAATTTATGTTCATTACGAGAAATCCGCATTGATGCAACCATACAAGGATTATAATCAACACTGCTTCAATAGTGATGACAAATTCACCTGAACTGGAGTGATGGCTCCTAGTTTACATGACGAATGTAATCTATGTTAAGAGCAACCCCATTAAACCAGAAGGTCACAATAAAAGATTTAAATGTATTAATTAATAACACTGACATTTATACTGAAACTAGAACTTTTATCAATATTTATGGAGTCACATAAGTAAATAGAACCGATTAAGTATGCACAATTTTTACTGATTTCATAATCCTTAGAATGTACTACCCTTCAATTAAGTAACATTGGTTCTATAAATCAGGAAATCTACGAATGATATTTTGACTATGTTACATCTCACAGCTATTTAATTCATTTTCAGATCATGCAACTACAAATAGTAAAAAAGCTATCTTTAAAATGTCAAACAGTTGCATTACGTTCATTAAAATCGGATGTTATGTACAATATTTAAGTGTTTGCATTTGTACATTTTTTTGGAAATAAATAAATTTTGATGTGAAACTGAAGAAAATATAATTTCTAAATGACTTTTAGAAAGGTAAATTTTTCACGAAAAATAAATGATCATCAAGCCAAATTAGAATTTTTAAATACATTCGTAATTTCTAAATTTAATTGTAAAACTATTGTAAATCCATCAAATAGAAATAAACGAATATGTAACAAATGATGAAGATATCAAAAGGTAATATTACAGATTAAAAGTACAACATAACACAATCTAGAAACATCAAAACAACTCTAGAAACATCACCAGCGACCTCTCTTAAACTATATATTGGACAGTCTTATTTCACTCCTCATGGGGCCTGTTATTATTTAATGTTATAAATTAAACTTCATTATTCATAGCCATGTCATCCAACCATTTAATGTTTCATTTCATTAAAAGTCAGATTCTATATACTCTACAAACATCTGAATTTTGAGTAGCTATACATTTAGAAGTGTCATAAAGTATAAATAATCTTTAAACAATTCCTGTCTTGAAATTATCTGATAGTTTTCATGTTATTGTAGGCCTGGGTGTATACTAAGTTATTGTAGCGAGATGTCAAGTTTATGGTTTATAAGTCTAACTCCCGCCAGAGTAATTATAATCAGAGAAGTTGTGTCATACAGACACCGTGATTTCCCAGGACGATGAGTATATTCAGTTAAAGACAGCCCCAAGAGAGGCGATTAATGAAAGATGCTCTTGGTACCGCACTTTCTGTTGTATTACGCCTGCTCTGCAGTTTCACACACAATGTATGAGCATGTTTTTTTTACATTCTTAGATCAAATAAGAAAAGTTCAAATAGGATATTTGTTATTGAATAATTTCACAAGATTTAAATGAGATTTTTTACATGCACCATTTATTTGCGATAAATAATTAAGGTTGAAAACGCGACGTCTGTCCATTTTATGTTTGAATACACTTTTATATTATAACTTGCTGACATGAATACTCACTTATAAAACTTTGACAGTTCTTCAAACTCAACTTCCTGCTGGGTTAAATAAATTGATTGAATAGGATGCCGGACACGTATGATACAAAGATGGCTGTCGATCTGGGTCAGGTATGTACTCGATCTAACAGTAGAACGAGATCACTTGGAATCCGGTTTAGACATTCTCAATAAAAAAATTGAACGTTGATCTTTTACAACTATTTTAATGACAACTGTTGATAATACCAATCTTGAGGCAGCATAGAGGCATGACAGAAGGGTATATTGAACTCATAATTAAAATTAAGTTTAAAGACCTTATTGGGAACTCCAGCCGGTAAATTGATCTAAAACTAAATAGAACTAGTTTGCAGTTTATGGGATATATTAAAAAAATAACTTAATTTTTAAACGTTTAAGAGAATAATGCATGAAAATTAAGCACTATGGAAGAAAGTTAAATCTATTATGAACCGTTTTGTCGATAATTTAATGAATGATTTTAACTAGTTTTCCTGAAAGAGATGATACGAAAAACGAAACGCACTTTATGTATTTAAAAGTAGTTTACAGGAACTCGGTTTATGAAAAAAAAATATTTTTTACACCCCGTCTGCCTTATTAATAAAGGCAAAATTCATAAATATATGTAGCATATTAAATTTGGTCTAAATTGTAGGCTGGTAGGCCTAGTCATTGACTTTATTATGTTCCAAGTAAATTAAAAAAAAGATATTAACCCAAAATTTACATTTAGTTCAGTTTAAAAATAAAAAGGTTTCTTGAAAATATCATGATCCATTCATAACTATATCTTACATTATTATTATACATTTTAATTAAAATACTAGGATTACATTATATTGATAAATAGTACATACAATATAATATATTCCAAGTTGGTTCCTCAAATTAAATAAGACCATGTAAGTATTAGAATCTATATATAAGTATATAAATAAATATATATATATATATATATATATATATATTTGAAATTGAATATTCATAAATTTCTTAGTATGACTTTTAAATTAAGAAATACTTGAGTTTAAACTGTACCTGAAAACCTAGGCACGGAACACTTTTTCATGCAATACTCAGTCCATTTATAATTTATTAATAATGTATAACTTGTAATTTTTATACTGTTATAAATAAACATATTCTTGTAAGCAGATGTTTACTATTATTAGCTAGTATAATATGTTATATATATATATATATATATATATATATATATATATATATATATATATATATATATAATCCAAGTGTGCAACAAGTAGTATTAACAATATATATGTATATCTTTTAAACACTACAACTTTAAAACACTTTCAAGCTAATCTTTTGCAATGTTATTTGCTTTCAATGCACAAAAACAACGAAATAAACAAGTAATGGAAATTGACAAGCAATAACAAATATAAAATATATATTTTAGGTGGTTTGAAATTTAATAAAATTTTCATAAACTTTCATAATTATAAACTATAATGACAAATAATTTTATAAACTGTAATATTTCAAATCTAATAACATATAAATAAACATTCCAAGTGGCTACATACAATAAATAAATAAGTCAGTAATAACAATAGTACGTAATAAATATTGCATTAGTAAACAATACAGTTTTAACACTTACAAACCAAATACATAAATTATTAGTCTAAGTTGTAACAAGGAGTATAAATAATATATATGGCTATCATATAGTACAATTTCAACGCACGTTTAAACTAATTCTTTTGAAAAGTTAGTAGCTTAGATTTTAAATTTATGTTTTTTATCAAACACCACCTCATTACCAAAGAAGCTCACAAAGTAATTCTTCACAAGATTTTGTATATTGGAGGATATCACGGTACATATTCGGCCAGTGATATCGTAATTTTATTTTTAAAGCTGTTTTGTAATGTGATAAGTGTCCACCCGTGTAGGGGTTGTCATGGAATATTTTTAATATTTATTATGTTTGTTTTTTGGGGTACAGCCAATAAGTTTCTAGTTTCTTGTCCGTTGAAAGTTTTGAAATATAACAATCCATCTATTTCTTCGTAATGTCTTGAAGCCCGTCTGATTTTTTATTTACCGCCTCAGGTGAGGTCATCGCAAGGCGTATTTGTTTCAAATAACTGTCTTGAGCTTGTAGTAGTGGTAGATTTGTCTGTATTAAAGTATTGACAGTTAAACACACGTCCGTAAATTCTTCATCCAAAGGTTGTTCTAAAGGATTTCTGCTTAAGGCGTCTGCTAACACGTTAGTAGCGCCACGTTTATGTTTTACTACAATGTCGTAGTATGTTAATGACAGTGCTAATCTGTTTAATCTAGTGGAAGTGTGCTTAAAATTTTTATAAATCTGTAATGCGGCACAGTCCGTATAAACTGTTGTTTGTCTACCAAGCGTGAATTCTCTGAAGTAGTTCACAGCATAGGTTAGCGCTAGCATTTCACGTTCAGCATTACTGTAACGCCTTTGGGTATTTGAATATTTTTTTGACATGTAATAAAATGGGTACATTCTATTATTTGCTTCATCTAACTGTACTAACGCTGTTCCGCATCCAATCAGACTGCTATCTACATAAATGTGTGCTTCCCTGTTGTCTTTCCAATGTGATAGTAATGGTGGGTTTGGCAAAAATTGTTTGAATTTTATAAAAGCCTGTTCACATAGATCCGTCCATTTAAATGCCATGTTTTTTATTTGAATCTTTTATTATCTCCGTAAGGGGTTGTGCTATTTTGGCATAATTTTGGATGAATCTGAGGAAGAATCCTGAGCATCCTAAAAATTGTCTCACTTGCCTTACACAAGTTGGTCTTTTAAATTCGGTGATAGCTTCTACTGACTGTTTTTGGGGTAAAATGCCTTCCCGTGATACCTCGTGTCCTAAAATGTTTACACTTTTGTAGAGAAATTTACACTTTTTTGTATTTAGTTTCAAATTAGCTTTTTTCTAGTTCTGCTAATATAGTTTCTAGATTATGTAAGTCATTTTCAAATGAGTCACCATAACATATTAGGTCATCCACGTAACAGATGACTTTATTATAAAGGTGACGGTTTAATATCGCATTCAAGGCTTTACTAAATAATGTGGTTGAAGTCCCATCGGCAGTCGGCAAAACTGTAGAAGTATATCAGGTGTTTTTATGGTTAGGATATGCCTATCTTCTTTCCTAACCTCCATCGAATAAAATGCATTTTTAAGGTCTAATTTTGTGAATGTGTGCGCTTTGTTCAAAGAGCTTAAAACCAGGAATGGGGTGGGCATCTGTTTTCAACTGTTCATTAACCTTCCTGAGATCAGCTACCATTCTGTCGCTTCTATCTTTATTTTTCACTAAAAATACGGGGCTTGCATATTCTGTGTAATCCTGACATTCCTGTAATATTTTTTGCTTGTACTAAATCGTCCAATAATTTGTTTAATTTTTCCCTTTCTGTTTTTACTCTGCCTATACGGTGGTGAGTTTACAGGTTTCGTATTCGGTTTTAGTTCGAGTTTAACAGGAGGTATGTTTGCAGGAGTTAAAATCGATTACCTTTGTTGTAAATATGTATTGTGTATTTTTGTAAATCGTCAAGAACTTTTTTGTGTTCTTGGAGGGTTAAAACGTGGTGAGATATCAAATACTATGCCGTCCTTATCTGTCAATATTGTTTTTTCCTGTGTCACTTGTAATGGGATGGTGTTCCAGTGTAGGCTGTGCTTCAAGAGTTGGGTAATGTATATGTCCCTATCGTAGTATGTGCGGGTATCCTTTTTTTGGAAATTTGATGCATTATAAATATTTACAATTGTATCTGTACCGCCTTCCCCTTCTGAAAGATGTGCATGCCATTTCTTTTTTATTCTTAGATTCCTATCTGTTTTCGATGGCTGTTCGAGACTCGATACCTTTTAAGGAGATAATCCTAATATGCTGATGGGGTGCTATAATTATGTCTTGTGGGGCTGTTAACCTCTGTTACTTGCTGTACTTCTAATTCCTGTGAGTTTTTTAAAATTCTTGATATCTAACTGCCACTGTTTGTTCATAGGTATTATATGTTCAATCTGATATTTGGTAATTTTTATTGTTTTATTTTTATAGTTTAACTCCACGCAGTTCTGAAATAGGAATATGTTTCCTACCAATATTGGGCTGTTTAGATCAGGCGTCACATAAAAACGTGTCTTAAAGTATTACTTTGCCAATTTTTATGGCGATTTTTGTCGAACCCAAAACTGTTAATGGTATACCGTTAGCCGATATCAACGAGGGTATGTTGCTAGTATTTAATTTTGTTTTACAAACTAGGTCTGCTCTAATAATGTTTATGTTACATCCTGTATCTATAATGCAGGGTACTGGATGTCGAGGGTTTGTGGTCAAGGCTACGTCTATTGTTAAGACAGGTTACTTACGTTTTATTCCACTTCACACTTATTATGCCTAGAGATATTTTTCCGCACACGAACACCAAAAATAGCACTCCCGAACCTCACTTTTCGACTTCCCGTCCTCGACCTCCTCTCTTCAGTTTTTTTTGTTGTTCTCCGCCCCGCCAGCTCTCGACATTAGTTAAGGTAATTATTAGATAACTTAAGGGGATTTTATACATTTCTAAACATACCCAACAATACTTAAAAGTTATTTACATATTGAAACAAAATAATGTCTTCAAAATATTACAAGGATAACGTTAATAAATAATCTTTAAATAGTTTTTTTGAATTTTTCATAATTTTGCTCATCTTGAATATTGAGAGGAAGGTTAAAAAAAATTTTGTGCAGACGAAAATAGTTTTCTTTTCATAAAACTTCAGCCTATGTTGTTCCACATATCTGCTACGTCATAAGTTGTGACCATGATGATTTAAAATACTAATTGCGTTGTTGTATTTTTTTACGTGTAAAACAGTTTCATAAATTTATAGATCATATCCAGTCAAAATTTGAAGTCGAGAAAAGTATGGTTTCACTGTATCTCTTTGATTTAGGTTAAAAATTATTCTTAAAGCTTTTTTTGTTGTAATAAGATTCTGTCTAGATTTCTTTTAGTTGTGGCTCCGTATAAGCCTATATTGTAAGACATATGGGAATTTACCATAGCAAAGTAGATGGCTTTCAATGTCTCAATGCTACACTCCCTTGACATTTGTCGTAAAGCAAATAGACCGGAGGACTTTTTTTACCTCATAATCAACATGTTTCTCCAAACCTAATTTCCGATCTAATATTATTCCAAGAAACTTTGTATTGTCTACTTGATTCAATTTTGAATTTTCTAAATATATGTTAGGCTTAAATTGTAATCTTGAATTTTTTGGTACTGAATGATACGAAATTTGATTTATTTAGGTTTAGCAAGAGATTTTTGGTACTCAAGAAATCTTTATCAGTTCCATGAAGGTTTATAAAAGATAAAAGCTCAATGTCTTCTTGTTTATTACCTGAAACCGTAATACTTGCATCGTCAGCTTAAACGCATATTGAGCCTCCACCTGGGACCGTCCCAGGGAGCCCCTTTAAATAACAGAGAAATAAAGAGGGCCCAGGATATAACCTTGAAGAACAGTTTTACTGTTTTACATTTTGGAAAATAGGTTCTAATGTAATTATATTGACTTCCAGCATAGTTTAAAACGTGTTAAATTTGAGTGCACTGCTGTCTATTCTTCAAATATGACCTAAACCAATTGTATTTCTTGTGTTTTTATATTCAAATCACTAAGGAAATTAAGCAACCCATCATGTGACACACTGTCGAATGGTTTTGTTTAAGATCAAGAAAAATTTCAATAACTTTTTCATTTCTGTCAATTGAGTCTATAATCGATTCAATTAATTTAACACTTGCTGTAGCTGTGGATCTGCCTGTTCGAAAACCATGTTGCTCATTATCAAGTAACTGATTTAGTTCCAAATATTTCATAAGCTGATTATAAACTAATTCTTAAAAAACCTTTGAGATTAACGGGTAACAATTATATAGGTCAAAAACTTGATGGGTCATTTGTCTTTCCTTTTTTATGAAGAGGTATTACCTTAGCAATTTTTAACTGACATGGGAAAAAACCAGAAAACTAATGATGAATTAATAATGTGCGTGAGTGTCCTGGAGATGAGCGGGAATGATTGTTTTACAAAGGCCACTGGAATATCATCATTACCAGTCGAAAATTTATTTTTAAAAAAGCCATAACAATTTTTGTTTACTTGCATCTTAATTAATAGAATCAAAAGTGAATCTTCTTGAGTTTTGTGTTTTGAAGGACAACTCACTAACAATTTTAGGTTGGATGTTCGGAATTACTAAATTATCTACAGCATTTACAAAAAAATCATTAAAAATATTGCTGACAAGGTTTGGCTCTGATACAGTTTTGCCCTCTACAACAATATGTATGTTTTCATTTGTTTTAGTAGAGTTTCAGCTTCAGATTTTATAATTTGCCATGTAGATTTTGATTTATTTGTAGAATTCATTATTTTATTATCCGAATTTTTTTTTTCATTATTAATTTGTAATTTAACTTACCCTTTTTAAACTGTTTAATTTTTCTGTTTTAAAGTCTCGGTTTTCAGCAATCTATACTCTTTTTCAAGTTTCACAATTTCATCATTTTAAATTTTAACATCATTTGAAATCCATTTAACATTGTTATTTTTTTTCTATTGTTTGTAGTATTTGGGAAAGCTAGTTTTCAAAGGCATAAGAAAATTTACAATAAAAAAACATTGTAAATTTAGTTTCAACAAGATTATTATAAACAGATGCAGAAGCGTCCCTTTCATGGTCATTTCTTATATTGACTTGTATTGACTGTCTATATGTCAAAGCTACCATTAATACAAGTTAAAACATGAATGATAAAAAACTGTTAAAAAACAGTTTGTCTCGGATGGCCTTCTCGAACTGTACGAAAGGAGTTATGAAAGTGATGACATGAAAATGCCTGTGGTTACGTCACGATACAATTAAAATTTGAACTTAAGTGTCTCAATATTAATGACTTACAGATTATCTACGTTTGCTTATCGTCACACTTTTTATTTATCAAATAAATTATATGTTATATTATTTACTATTTACTATATTATTATAAATTATATATATTATTAAATGTTATATTACATATATTATTATATGTCTATGTAAATTCTATATTTGCGAGCGTCACCTATTAAAATATTCCAAGAAAATGTGTTAGGATCTTATTTTATTTATAAACTGTGTCCCAAGACAATGTGGAAAAATGTGCCTCGAGTATATACATGGTGATAAAAGAAATATATGCAAAGAAGGGATGCTTAAGCTTATATACAGCCGTTTTTTGAGTTACTGGTTGTCATAGAAAGGATTATAAAGTTGTTCATCTGCCAAAAAGATAAAGCTAAACAAGAAGCTTTTATTATATTTTTAAAAAAAGCACAAATTAAAATACAACAGCTTTTAACTTTATTAACAATCCTTTGAAACTTAGTTCCTTTGAAACTTATTACTTACCGAATATTTCATTCTGCTTAGGTAGTAAAATACAGTAAGAAAATAAATGTCGTCCGTTTCATTATATCATGAAACAACGTAGGGACAATGTATATGAACAATGCAGAAACAGTGAAGTCGTAGAAACTGAGACCGGAACACAGACAGATAAGTAAAAGGCAAAACTTTGTAATTTGGTTCGCAAAACTGGAGAACTAACCTTTGGAAGGGAAATCTGATACAGAGCTGAAATAAAGCTGGGCAAATCTATGTTGTGAACATGCTATTAAAGTTTTTTACTGGAATTAATAGACACCGAAGTACACCAGTCACTTTTAACATACAGCAATTATGGCGTCTGAATCTTACTAACCTAATTGAACCTAAATTAGGTAAATGATTTTTTTTAAATTCTCATCTTTCGTACTTTTTAATACTTAAATATTGAATTTTAATTAGTTTGAAGACAATATAATATGCGATTGGAGGAGTATTTATTGTATATTTAAAATCAATCACATCCCACAGAGATATCATTATAAACTGTGAAAACTGTGTTCGGTTTAAAAATTTTTTTTTAGTAAAATCAAGATGGCTTGCCAGTAAGAAAACTAAGAAATAAAGGATCACTAAAACACACGACTTTCTCTCAAATAATAATAATACTTTTTTGAGTCTCACTGTATGTATTTCTGTTTTTATTTCGTTTACTTAAGAAAAGTTCAATATCAATAGGCACAAATGTGCAACATGGTTTCTCTAATAAATTTAATTTTTGTTACAAATTGTGTTTCTGATAAAATAAATATTTTGGGTAACTTGTTTGAAAAGCAAACTAATCATCATTCTTATCGAAATGAAAACCAAATAAACAAGTATTGAACTAAGATGAGAAAGAAATGGAAGCAAAACAATTGTATTAAGTGTAGAAATGTCCAAATAAAAAAACCTATGATATTGTGGTCAATTTCTGGCAACTTCAGATTGAATTTATTGAGTTCAACGGCTCGAAATAAATTATGGTTATAATGACATGTACAGATTAAGATATTTCTACATAATATGTTTTGTAACGGTTTGCTTGTTCTCAAAATGGTAAATACACAAATAGCAATAGATTATTATAAGTGAGAGCTGATTGAAGTGCTGATGGCCGATGGTAAAAATTTCGATATACAATAAAGATAGAGCGCAAGTTTATGATATGTCTATGAAACTTTGACCACTGAAA
The DNA here is from genome assembly GCF_021130785.1 of Homalodisca vitripennis. Classification (NCBI taxonomy): domain Eukaryota; kingdom Metazoa; phylum Arthropoda; class Insecta; order Hemiptera; family Cicadellidae; genus Homalodisca; species Homalodisca vitripennis. The sequence continues at coordinate 133,937,167 of NC_060215.1, read as the reverse complement.
TTTTTATATCAGTAGCCAATGGTTTGAATTTGTTGTAAACCAATTCTATTCCTTATTTTTTTTACAATATTATGTCAAAGACCAGTGGCAACAGAAATACGGTCAGGACTAAAGGTAAATAAGGGATTAGTGTGTCCTTAAAAAATTAAGGTTCTATCTGAAACATTGATATGATTGTTTATCATATTGTGATATTAAAAGTTTTCTGAGGTTGGGTTTTTTTTATAATTTACTGATGACAAATTTATCCATGAAATCCTTTTTTTTGTAATGATATCTCTTGTTAGGACCTTGAGTCGAATACCATATTATACTCTCGTCTGGATATATCAATATTTTTATTCGGACTTACGTATTTTAACCATATATAATAAATACCGTATAATATCATAATAAACAACACTTCTAAAAATATGAATTCAGACAGAAAGAAAATAATTTTCGTAATGACGTGATTCTCCGTTTTCGGAATGCATACATTGTTTACTGTGGACTGTGTAAATACTGTTTTTCAATATGCTTTAGTCATCCTGCTTTTAAGTAATCTGGGGTATGACTAAAAGTCTTTTTTTCATATAAAATTGAGATTTCTTTTTCAAAAAGTGGCGGGTAATGAGTAGTAAGTACACAACCAGCAGCAAATATTCTTTGGCTAATGAGTGTTTCCTTACAATTATGGATTCTGGAGTATGTTGTGGCTTTTTTAAAAGCCTGAATGAGTTTTCGTGGATTCGTTTCCTAAGTGTATTGTGTTATAGCAAATGTAATTCTCTGACGCTTCTGCTCAAACCATTTACCCCCATTTTAATCAGTTCAATGCAGACTTTGAGAGACAAAACATGCACCTCTTGTGTGCAGGTCACACGTGCTTTTAAATGATCTTTAATATACAGACTGAAGTAAAAACTTTCTGCAGATCTTCTCAATGTGAGAGATTTATAAGATCATTTTAATGCGAATCCCTAGGTTTTCGGTTTCATTGTCATAAGTTTTATAGACCCAGGACTCGCTACAAATGTGCTCCTAGGGTTTTTTTACATCAAATACGTTAATATTAATACCGATACTAGTAAAATTTTTTCTGAAAATAGTAAATTTTCTGTGTCATTTGGATTCTCTTTAAGAAGGAGATTTCTTTTATGCATTTTTGTCCTATATTATATTTGCATGTTTAAGCACACATTGTAAATTTAAGTTTTTGTAATGGTGTATTTCCAGATAAGTTAAAAAGTAAGTACAGTGATTCCTATTTTCAGAAAATTTTTATCCTTAAAACTAGATAATCTGCGTACAATTAGTCTGTTATTATCTGTATTTTTCTAAAATTTTCAGTAGTTTAATGAAAATAAGACCTTATTAAATCTTAACATCATAAATTCGTTCAGCACTAATCAGTACGGTTTTCAGGAAAGGTAGATCCACGGAAGATGCGCTCGTGGGTTTAACTGACTTGATATATGCTTGAATGAAGGAAGGAAATAGATCTGTTTTGTTTATAGATTAAAAAAAGCCTTTGACCTATTAAACCACGAGACTTTGCTTCGCAAGTTGGAGACCGAAGGTGTGAGAGGGGATTGCGCTTAAATGGTTTCGCAGTTTTTTTTCTGATCGTGATTAGCGTGTTCGTGTGGGTGAATGTCTAAGCTCAGCGTTACCGGTTAAGCTAGATGTGTCCTCAGGGTTCTGTCATCTCAGTGACTCCATTTTTTTGGTTTTTCATTAACGATTTGCTGGATTTAAACCTCAATGGAAAATACCAAAAATTTCCAAATGCTTTTTGCTCATGACATTGCACTTTTTTAACCATCATAAAAGTATTGAAACACTTTCTGAAATTTTAAACTGACGATCTGCATACAATTAAGACATTGGTGTAATGTAAATGCAAATGCAAATAAATGTTAGCAAAAAACACGTGTACATTTTGATTTTTAAAGGTTTAGTTTTTTCTAGTTTTAAAGTATCATATCAGTCGTTGTTGGTGAGATTAGCTATAATACTAAACGATTAATAAAAAGAAGGAATTCAAATATCATGGAATAATAGTTTTAGATGAAAAACTTAATTGGGAATAACATACAAATATCCTTACATTAAACACTTATATCTTCGGTCAGAACATTTTACTTTGTCAGAAATGTTCGCTCAAATCATTTGTTAAGAACGTTTGTATTTTGCCTTAGTTTTATTCCAGATTACAGTATGGGGCGGTGCATATAAATATCTCATTCCAAAATTACATGTTGTTCACAACAACTCTTTACGAATTATTTTCCTTTGTTTTATTCAGAAAAAACTTTTTTTCCCATTCAGCATATTATATATCTCTAAGGTCCATAGATTGTTTTAAAACCAGAGAAGCGGAAAATATTGGAACTAATAATCTAAAAGATCATAAGCATAAAATGCTTAACGCTTAATATAAATCTTAGAATATTTAGAACTCCAAAAGTATATAAATCGTCGTTTAAATGTTCATTTTCGTCATAGCGGTCCAACGTTTTTTTTTAATAAGCTACCCTTGTCAATCAAAGAATCAGTAGGTCTTTGAACTTTTAGCAACAAGGTAAAAATATGGTTGTTTTCCTTAAGTACTTTTGTAATTATATTTAAATTATTATTTAGAACAATAAACTTCAAAGCTATATTATTTTTAAAATATTTTTGATATTGCTTTATCAATTTTATGCTTTGCTAACTATATCAGTGTAATTTTTGGCTGTATATTTTTAATGTGTTTGTAGAGTACTACAAATAACAGACGTCACAGTGCGCGGGCTCTGTGTCATTTCAATTGCAAATCTGGACTCTAGATTTTGTTTACTTTTTTCATTTTTTGGTAACCTGGCCACAATACTTGTAAAACGTAGCCAGTTCTTATTCCAATCAACAAGAGTTTTTTTGTTCTTTTTATTGCAAAAAAAAAATGCTGGAATAAATCATTATTTCATTATTTCAGTTTGGGATTTCGATCTTCCCATGGTTGCTGACTTGTTATTATAATTCGATTTGTTAAGTTTTACAAACTTCTACTTAGCCGCATAAGTTTTTTTTTTAACTTAGAAGGAATATTTTTATCTCTTTTTATCTTAATTTATCTCCATTAATAAGCGATCTACCCAAAATGCTACAAAAGTTAAAACAGGTAAACCTAATCATATAAACTTTGTGAAATGTGCTGATTATAAAGTAACATTTTAGTCATTGTATGTATAAATCACTGTACCAAATTGTGGAAGTATAAACCTTTATTTTGAATTACAAATGGTTAGACTAAAACTTGCCATAACGCATCGCTTTCCCAACGGACTACATAGTGTTGAGCATATCATGTTGTTGCTCATATTATGCATGGACTGATATTATTTTAACATGAATAAACTCATGTGTTGTGTGTTTAGGTTAGAAACTCATAGTGATAGCAATCTTAACATTTGAATATAAACATATATACACAATATTATAGTGTTAGAAATCAAGGCTTAAAGCGCCATTTCGTAATTTGTTCCATATACAAACAAAAAGTAACTGAAATTTTATGTATAAGCAATCATTCCTTGAGTTTTAGGGTTTGACCAGTTTCAGTCCTGGTATGTCCAGTTTTAATTTGTATTACATTAAATTCAAATAACCGTATGGTCTTTAACATGATTTTGTCTGTTTCGTTTGATATGTTTTACTAATTACAAAGTTACAGCTTTTTTTGTAGAACATTTGAACGGTTTTGTTTTTGTGTTATTAATACAAAATGGTATAAATTAACAATATATATTTTAGATCTATCTTATTACATATTTTAAATTACTAACTACGTGTGTTTTTAGAACTAATAGTAAGTAATATTTAAAAAACTATTATTGTCAACTACAAACCATGTTATTGCTTCCAGACATAGTTAATGTACTAGATATATGGCTTTTATTTACATACACCACTATATTCCATGGGCATGACTGCTGCAAGATTGTACAAAAATCACGTTATAATGGAGTCCATAAGGAAGTATTATCAAAGTCGTTCCCTATTTCTCCTCACCCCAAGTTATGTCTACTGAAGTTATGGGACTAAAATTGTTTTATTAAACAATCGTGAAACCAAAGTACGACTGTAAAATTTGGCTAAAACGGGCGTGTGTGCCACAGTAAGACTCATAAATTTTTCAACTTACTTTACTACCAAGGTTATTTTTAGATGTTACGTTTAATTTAATAATTCATGAAAGAATTATAATTACTTTTAATGTGAGCAAGTGAGCTCAAAGAGAGGTTTTATGACGAGGATAGAAGTTCTGAATTGAGGGGTTTTCAACTAATATAATGCTTGGTAAGGCTTTTACTGTTAATGGAAATTATTATTTGTTCCACTCTCTTGCTAATACAATGTTATGTTTATTGGACTATGGCATTGATTTTTCTTTACGTAACTAATTGTATAATATACTCTTATGTGAACTGTAATATTCACACTTGATAATAATAATTACAAACAAGTAATGACTCGTTGATTAAGTACATGCTACTTGTACATGAAGACTCGTTTGTATTATATTTTTTACTTTCATTACAACTGGAAATCCTAATCCCTTTGAAGCGTTAATTTGATCAGTATCAAGTCACTGGCCTTTGCGATGATTTAATCAAACAGAGTAAGGAGGAGAGGGCGATACATTACAAGTCGGTTGGTACTGACAAAAATGTGGTGGTCACAGACAGGATTAGAACCTGCTTATTCTTAGATGCTTAACTTAGATCCAAAGTCCGAGGCTTTAGACCGCTCGGGAACCGACTATCCCACTACTAAATCAAAGTTATTATTTTTATTTTAAGATCCTATTTACTGTGCTATCTTTATGGTGCGTGGTTATCAATTCGCAGTTTTTTTTTTCAAAATTTGATTTACTTTCTCTCTATTCTGTATAATGTAACACTAAATATATCCGTTTAATTATTTATTGCATGTCCAGACAAGAGAGACATATCTTAATTTTTCGGTTTAACATTTAGCGTTTACAGTTAAGCCCAAATGGTCCTTTTTATAATGCCAAATTTTCCATTTTAAATAAGACTCTGAACCCATGTTTGATCAAATCAGTCCAGGTCTGTTTTACTCCTTTGTGCGCAGGTTCATGTTGTAATCTATTTCGTAAATCATAATATAACTAAAATACGTGTCACTGATATTTTATCTTTTAATGCAGATAACGTTTCAAGTCACATTTAATAATGACTAGATACACCTCGTTCATGTTGCATACGCGAGCTTAAAACCTCCAGAGCTCATCGCTCTTAATATAATGTAATCGACCAATAAGTGCAAACAAATAATACTTGATACACAAATATAACTTACTCTGGTGCAGGACTTTTAGCAAAAAACTTAACTTGACATAAATAAATATACGAGAACTTGCTCGTGTACTTTGCTAACAAAATAAAACCGGTGAGCAGTAATATTGAACCTACCGGTGTAAATTACACGATAAATAAGGGAAAAACTTAATTCCCAGCAGTTGATCACTAATCTTACGCAGGAACACGGGTTCAGCAACTTAGCAATATCGTGACACACAGTTCTTGCCTCTCTGATTTCAACTAGTAAACTGTATCAGGCTTTAAAACTTGATTACTGTCTATAGACTAAGTATTCTTTTTTATACAGCTGTATAAAGAAGTATTCTTATACAGGAAAATCTCAATCACCTTGTGTGGAAAAATATAAGTCCTATAGTATCTTAAACCCTGTTATACAATCACGTTTAACCACAGTTAGTTCAATTCTACATTGAATAATAAAGTACGAACCTGAGGTTACTTTTTATTCCAGGATCCTTTTTTCAGAAACTTGAATCCAGTCTGGAATCCTTTAATAATTATATAAAAAAATACTTTTGATACAATTTATTTATTTTTCTTACATTTAAGCTGCAATTAAATCTATGGCTTTTACCACATAATAAATTTCAATATGCTATGGGTGGCAGCCAAAAGCTGAAATTCAAAGATATTGAACCAGAAATCGTATTCCTATTCAAAATAAAATTTTAATAATATAAAGTATGATAAATAAGTTTTATAAGGATGAATTTATAGTTTAAATCAATACTATACACGCTTATAACTTAAAAGCTAGGCCCATTTTTAACTGTATAATCATGTTGCTTTTGTGTAGCCGTTTGTAACATCGACTGAATTGTTTGGATTAAAATTTTTCTCTGTTGATATGTCCATATTTTATAGCCCTATAGCATTATAATATTGCTAAAGACATAAAAATTAAATCGTATACATTTAATAATACGTAACAATTTAATACAGCTTTAACTTGGGGGGGGGGGGGTGGGGGGGGGGGGGGGTGGGGGGGGGGGGGGGTGGGGGGGGGGGGGGGTGGGGGGGGGGGGGGGTGGGGGGGGGGGGGGGTGGGGGACCATTCAGACTTATAAATATAAAATTTCAACTAAATTAATCAGAAAGAAATTCATAGTTTATATTGTGGAGTAAATTTATAACATATGTTTTTACACATTTATTGTAGTAGTCACTAGTTATGCTTATCGTAAAATTATCATGTAGAGCACTATCAAGTTTTAAAACACCTAATGATACAAATTCTGTTTCAAAAAACATTTTACACATCTTTTGGATCTGTTTTGACAAAGAATAGTACCATATGTTAAGTTCCTTATACAGTTCTGTTGTTATACATACTAAAACTTTAGTATTTAAAACATTTAGAAATATTCCGGCATGATCTAGAAGGATGAAATTCAACAACACGAATAATGTAAACGAGACAAGGAAAAACATTTATGAATATCTTTACTAGCGGAAGCTCATTTAGAGATAATGCAATACAGGACATCCTTTAGTTACACGTGTAGTTATTTAATTAATAATTAACAACAAGTGTTTGGTCTTATCAAGTTGTTTAGTTACATAAACAAACTTTTAACTCTGATTATTCACACACAAAAATTAATTGACATATTACAATTAATGCATTATATATTCTTACCCTACTCAACAATGTTCAGAAAGCTAAAATAACTATGAGAGTACGGGCTAGTTATTTACAGTAAAAAAAATGCAGAAATAACAAGTAACAATGTAGGGTACTATAGTTGGTTCTTTCTAACTACATTTATACCTTTAGAGGGCAAAAGTATTGAATAATACAAATGTTTACTACAAATCAGGTGTAGAACGTGTAGAATTATAACTAAAGGTGAGTGTAAAAAAGCAGAAACAGATGAAAGGTATCCAACCTTATCAGATAAAATTATAGATGATAGAATAGAGACAACGAAAATACAAGAATGCCCAGGATACACAGCACCACTATTTTAGTGAAGAAATGCAACAGCATCAGAATGGTGGCCATGCTGCGCAGAACAACACAATACAATTAAACACAAATACTCTCCCCCATGTGATGGTGTAGTTATGCGTAATTGTAAATAATTTAATTAGATAAAGCACATATATTCGCGAAATTGAACCTATTTATATCTAAGACATTATTTTTATTTACATATAACTATATCAGAGAATAAAACATCTACTGATGATAAGCAACTATTCTCTCGGTGGTGGTTCAGGAGTCACCTTATTCCAAGCACGTCACTATAATAATTATTACCAGAAGTGGGTAGACATATAAGTAGCTACCCTATGAAATCCTGAAAAATGTAATTGGTCTGACCAAATGTGAGAGAACAGATCTTACCGTGATATCTGTCAGTGGCTAAACGAGTTTTACTTTAGATCAGCATTCTGAATTTTCAGTGATCAGAATTTTTTGATGTAATGAACTCATGAAAAAACCATACATACCATTAAAATGTCTTTACCTAAGGTTTCTTTATCTTGTTCCATGCTATTATGTTTACTATATACGGTTATTATAAGTCGTCGAAAATCATACCAAGCTTTTGAAAACACTTCCTAAGGAAGTTCTAAGGAACTTTATACCTTAACGAATATTTAGAAATTTCAAAACTATAAGTTTCTCATTAAGTAACTATTTGAAGGCACCATACTTTAACATAGTGTTGGCAAAACAATAAACCTAAGTTAATTGTAAGTATGCATATCTGCACTGCTGTAACAAATACTTCTCTATAATTAAAAAAGTCCGTATCAATTACATCATACGTTTAGGATTAACTTACACCGTTAACTAATTATTTACGATGGAACATTAGTTTACAGCAAACTTCATTAACTATGCTGCATTAACTAACTCAATTTTTATAGTTTTCAGCTATAAAAAATGGCAAAATAAACTAAAATGTACTAAGAATCTATTTTTTATACTATCTATGTGAATAGATATAAATATAATTCCAATTGTAAAGAATGTTAAGGATTATCAGCTCCACGTCGATCTAATCAACAACAAAGAAAGCGGATATAAGAACAGATTGCGGTGACTTCCCGTAGGTCGGAGCGATTACATTTCACCGACCGATTCTAAGAATAAGCAATAGATTTTTTTATTTTAAGTTTTATTTTTTATAGTTATTTTATCATCGACCTTCAAGCTGCATATGTAGTGTAGAAAACCATTCCCAACATTGGAATAAAAGTTCATGCTTTAGGAAATCCTTACAAACTGATGTAAAACATTATAAGCAATATGAAACATTCATCTTTAAGGATGTGCTATAAACATGAACTTTTAATTATTTTATAACAGTAATATAGTAAAAAAAGTATAAAGTAAAGTAAAGTTGCCTAATTATTTTTGAGAAAACCTTCAAAATAAAATTCAGGGAAGAAAGCACTTAGCAAATAAGATCTGAAAATACTGCCAACAATTTATTTTGAAACAACCAAAAGATTAAAGTTTTTACTTTCCACTTAACAATTTTTCATAAACAGTAATGTTTATTAAAACGAGATTAAGACTTTAGTTATATAAATTGATAAGTTAATAGGATACATAAGTTTTATGTTGAAAGTGAATCTGTGGTGAAAATATAGGTTGCTATTTAAAAACCAATGTGTTCCCATAAACCCATACAAACTCGTAAGTACATTTATTGTTTTTTACAAAAGGTAAATCCTTACACTTTTTTTTGGCAATGTTAACAGTGAATGTGTACAATTGTTTTATTTTAGAACTCTCATATTTTTCTTTTTACAAAACTTGTAAGTACTGTGAGAAATAAAATGATTCATTCATACATCCATTTATTTATTCATTCATTCAAATATTTTCAATACAGTTGTCATTTATTACGCAGTGGTTAAAAATGTGTTTATGATCATAAAATTTAAATGTGTCATCAAATTCCTATAACGTCCCTATTTATTTGGTAAAATATTTCGAAATCAGATCTTTGACTATAATATTAATTTACGCCCAATGGTTAGCGAATTATGTATAACAAATGTAAAATAAATATTTCAACACATTAGATGTCCAAACAGTCTATTAAAATTTTTCATAACAAGAAAGGATGTTTGAACACGTTTTTGAACTGTATAAAATGGACAAAAGAAACTTTTTTATAACAATGGAATATAATTATGTTTGATTTAAAAACATTTGTTTAATAAGAAATTATAAAGACAAAAAATAAATAAACATATTCGACCAGCTTTTAAACATTTTAAAGTTAGTCCTCTTTGTAAAATTTTTGTGTGGCAATGTAATTTTAGACAATGTTAATAAGTTTATTCTATATTTCCTCATTTCCTTTCATTTTATGATTCTTCTGGAAGATGCTCAATAATTTAAATACGTTTGTAGAAACTGAGGTCAGGGTTTTACCTCACATCCGTATACTAAGTGCAGCTGGAGCAGAGGCTTCACATATGTTTTCCTGATATTGCAACAATAATTTTTAATATTTAATATTTAAGAACTATTTACTTTACTTGATGTCTGGAAACCATTTTTTAGCAGTTCAAGTATCAAGAACTTATGCAGCTTTTCTCTGGATAAAACTGAATATTTTAGAGTCCTTCGGGTGATTATGTATCGCTATGTAGCAACAAGATGATAGTGCCAGTTTGCCCAGAATTTTCATCACGGTTTTGGCCGGTGTTTTGCAGTCAAAACTTCAAAATATCAATAGATATTTTTGGAAAAGTCCCATGCTTCTGTAAAACACTATAGTAATCCTCTGGATGTTTAATTCTTTCAATTTGATTAAGTCTCGTTTCATGAGTCCAAAACTTCTTAGGAATGGACTGCCACTTCGAATAGTTACTGTATTCTTTTGATGTTGCCAGGAGCACGGATTGACAGAAAATGTATCAATATAAAAATGTAATTCGAAATAATTTGTTTAGCCACTTTAAAAAAAGCGAATAAATTCATATCATTCCATGTTTGTGTTACATATCTTGCGATACACAGCTGAGGGAATTATGAATCTGAGACTTTTTTATCGTCTTCAAGTCCAAGGAACAGATTCAAATTTTTTCTTTACTAAGAATTTATATATTGCTTTAGCAAACAGTGATGCTATGCAAGTATAATCTATGGCTATTATAGTAAACACGGATCTGTGACTTCTGGCAGTATCGCAATTTTTTGGCAGTTAAAGGTGAACGTTATTTCACACTCATTGGGCTCCTTCAGTCACACGGCAAAATGTTTGCTCTCTTTTCTGTGCACATTGTATTCAGCTATGCAATTTTCTCCATACTGAAAATTTAAGGCATTTTTGGAATTGGCCAGTTGGCCAAAAAGCCAAATCCAACGATCCCTTGAATTTGGATTGGTTCTTTTTATTAGCGATCCAAATCCAATTTCGTAATATTTAATGAAAATACATATTAAGAGTTCGTACTTTATATGTTTTTTTATGGTTCTTATTTAGTGAATATTTAGTTACTAAGCAGTCTTAATATACTTACTCTTCTCAAAGTTTAATGGCTGGGAAAGTAAACGCTCCAAGATGAACTCTTCAATAGTGTATTCCCAGAGGAAGTAAATTTTATTGACGGCTACATCCTTTGGATTCCATGGTCACATCCACTATAACAGTAAGTAAACGAGCCTATACTATATCCTTTGTCCAGATATTGGAATGTATCGTTTATTGCTACCTTCATTTACGTGTTTCCTAACGTTTCTATTTCTGTTTATAGAACACATGAAGAATACATAATGAATTTATTGTGTTGGTAAATTTTAGATTTTATTTCATAAAATCATTCATAAAGCTAAGATTAATGTCTAACTAATGTCTTACATTGTTACTGTACATTCCAAATTGAAACATGTGTTGTAGGAGAGTAGTTAAGGTAATCAATTACTCAGAACAATACATGGTTTTTGACGTGACAACGTCTTAAATTAGGTTGCGGCTCGGAGTCACTCATGAAAAAGTGTAACGCCCGGTAACGTTACGATGCCCATCCCATTGGGTCTGCCGCACGGGATCCGCACGGGATAAAGCAGATAACTGTGGGTCCGCCGCACGGGATAAAGCAGATAACTATGTTTTATTTCGTGAAAATGTGGAGTGCTTAGATTCGTCATTTACAACAACTACAACAATAAAGGTAAATAATTGTACACTGATATTTCATTATCGTAAACTATGATTGATTGATTAATTGTTAGATTGACACAAAAGTTGAGAAAATGAGTTTATAGGTTATGTCATACTATTGACAAATGTACAACAATATAAGGTAAATAATTGTACACTGATATTTCATTATCGTAAACTATGATTGATTGATTAATTGTTAGATTGACACAAAAAGTTGAGAAACTGAGTTTATAGGTTATGTCATACTATTGACAAATGTTGATAGTGTTAAGTAAATTATTAGTTTAAATCACTCTGCAAATCAATCGTAATTCAGTCGATTGAGAAGAAACAGCGCGTATTGCTAGTCAAAATATTTAAAATAACAAATTATAAACCTCTAACCTGTCATAACAGTGCGAGACCAAACAAACGAACTAAAACCGGACCAATCACCACGCCGCGGATAGTTAGAATTTAACTGTGTTTAGCAAGAATTTCAAATTCCAATTTTAGTAAAATGTTTTATTCAACTTTACCATTTACAATAACAAATTTTAATTAATTTCAAATTATGTACAATGTTTTAGTAAAACAAAATATATTTCTATAGTTACAATTTGTGCAATTCTTATTTTCATTCAATTCCTTGTTCCTATTGTGCAATTTAATAATATTCATATCAATAAATATTCTACCGAGAAAAAGACGTTGTCACGTAAAATCTTTCGCCCGTAAAACCGACTTTTACAGGCAACCATATTTTTTTTTCTTTTTTTTAATTATGTTTCCATTTTTATATATATTTTTCTTCTTTCTTTCCTTTCTGTTCCCTCTACCGCTGTTTGCATTTTCCTAACTTGAGGAAGTTTAATTTATTATTTACTTTCAAAATGTAGAAATGACTTAAAAATTCGAACAGACAATTTGAGTGATCTGAAAAATATACTACCATATCACACCTAGATAAAGGTTCGAAATAGTTTTTACTGTTTTGATTTCTTAAATAGTCAAAAAGACGTCACAGAATTGTCAGCAGGGTCACCCACTTAATGTTTTAAAACATGAATACTGCTCTATAGAGAAATAAGTGCTTAAGCTAACAGTATAACCTTACGTACACAATACCTTATTTTATACACTTTCCATCTGGAAGGTTGTGTCTTTTATGTGTACAAAGCTAAATAGAATAATTTGATTCTATAAATTTGTAATCCACCATGTTGAAATCGTTAAAGTAGACAAAGGATTTTTTATAAATACTTACCAGTTTTATTATTAACTCTAGGTGAGAAACATGACGTTTTAGAGCATAAATGATGTTGTTTCTTATAAGTGGGTGTGTTGATTCTATAAATGACTAAAACACCACTACCTAAAAAATTTGATACAGAGCAATTGTAATTTGAGCACTCGATTTTCAGAACTATTTTATTTGTTCGCTTAAGTATATTATACAGTAATATTCAAATAGTTTACTTAATTTATAGTTTTAGGTGGAATTTACAATAGAATTATTTTAGTAGCAGATTACGAGATGGCTAAATTAATTACAAATTAATTTAACCTTCATTGACGGATTGCTTAAAAAATTGGAGAAAAATAATGGTAAAGTAATATATATGATAACATCTATATACCTTTTATTAATATCTTAAAAATTTAAATCGTGCAATAATAATGTTATCAAACAAAGTAACAATGTTAAACCTCAAACATATTCAGGTTCTTATTTTTGATCTTTGAGTAATAGGAAACGTCTCATACTAAATATGGACACACGTGTAGATGTCAAGGCTATAAACCATAATTTAAAATTGAGGTTTTCACAATAGTCTATAGATAAAATAAGTTGTGATTTTTAACATTATTCTTATGGGATAGAACAGAGAGTTCAAGAGTTTAAAAAAGTCCGTTCTTAAGATAAGTATCCAGTTACAATTTGATATAGTATTACTGTATATACTAAATTGCTGCTTTCTTGAGTCCAAGAGATTAGAGAAAAATGTTTATATGATTAACGTCCCAAGAAGAGCAGACAAAGATCTTTAGACTACAATTAGTGTCATCCTTACATCCCAGTGAGTGCTTTGCCAAAGGCGCCGTAGCACACACCCTACGTCTAAACTCAAATAAAATAGCAATAAATACGTAAATGTAGTAAGAATGATGCAAAATGTGAACTTTACGAATCAAAATAAAGCCTAAATTGCAGGAACTTGGTTATTCCCATAGTAAATACTTGACTATCACTTCTCGTACTTGTTGATCAGTAAGAATTATGTCACCAATCATACAAGAGGCGCACAGAGATCAATCCTGTTAAAACACCGAGGCGTTCGTTGCCTAGCAGGAGCCATGGCAACATTGAGCGTGTCTTACTCTGAGATGGAAGCTACCTAAACAGGATAACGTTTAAAAATTGCCAGAGGAAAAACGAGACTATTACTTCACAAACTTACAGAAATCAATGCATCAGTCTCCCGTTAAAACACCGACGCGTTCGTTGCCTAGCAGGAGCCATGGCAACATTGAGCGTGTCTTACTCTGAGATGGAAGCTACCTAAATAGGACAACGTTTAAAAACTGCCATAGGAAAAACGAGACTATTACTTCACAAACTTGCAGAAATCAATCCATCCGTCTCCCGTTAAAACATCGACGCGTTTCGTTGCCCAGACGGAACTATGGCGATATTGAGCGTGTCTTACTCTGAGATGGAAGCTACCTAAACAGGATAACGTTTAAAAATTGCCAGAGAAAAAACAAGACTATCACTTCACAAACTTACAGAAATCAATGCATCAGTCTCCCGTTAAAACACCGACGCGTTCGTTGCCTAGCAGGAGCCATGGCAACATTGAGCGTGTCTTACTCTGAGATGGAAGCTACCTAAACAGGATAACGTTTAAAAATTGCCAGAGGAAAAACAAGACTATCACTTCACAAACTTACAGAAATCAATTCATCAGTCTCCCGTTAAAACACCGACGCGTTCGTTGCCTAGCAGGGGCCATAGCAACATTGAGCGTGTCTTACTCTGAGATGGAAGCTAACTAAACAGGATAACGTTTAAAAAATTGCCAGAGGAAAAACGAGGACTATTACTTCAGAGGGAAAACTTACAGCATCAAACTTTACAGAAATCAATGGGAATCAGTCTCCCGTTAAAACACCGCCGCGCGTTCGTTGCCTAGCAGGAGCCATGGCAACATTGAGCATGTCTTACTCTGAGATGGAAGCTACCGAAACAGGATAACGTTTAAAAATTGCCAGAGGAAAAACAAGACTATCACTTCACAAACTTACAGAAATCAATGCATCAGTCTCCCGTTAAAACACCGACGCGTTCGTGCCTAGCAGGGGCCATGGCAACATTGAGCGTGTCTTACTCTGAGATGGAAGCTACCTAAATAGGACAACGTTTTAAAAACTGCCATAGGAAAAAACGAGACTATTACTTCACAAACTTACAGAAATCAATCCATCCGTCTCCCGTTAAAACACCGACGCGTTCGTTGACCAGACGGAACTATGGCGATATTGAGCGTGTCTTACTCTGAGATGGAAGCTACCTAAACAGGATAACGTTTAAAAATTGCCAGAGGAAAAACAAGACTATCACTTCACAAACTTACAGAAATCAATGCATCAGTCTCCCGTTAAAACACCGACGCGTTCGTTGCCTAGCAGGAGCCATCGCAACATTGAGCGTGTCTTACTCTGAGATGGAAGCTACCTAAACAGGATAACGTTTAAAAATTGCCAGAGGAAAATCAAGACTATCACTTCACAAACTTACAGAAATCAATGCATCAGTCTCCCGTTAAAACACCGACGCGTTCGTTGCCTAGCAGGGGCCATAGCAACATTGAGCGTGTCTTACTCTGAGATGGAAGCTACCTAAATAGGATAACGTTTAAAAACTGCCAGAGGAAAAACGAGACTATTACTTTCACAAACTTACAGAAATCAATCCATCCGTCTCCCGTTAAAACACCGACGCGTTCGTTGCCCAGACGGAACTATGGCAACATTGAGCGTGTCTTACTCTGAGATGGAAGCTACCGAAACAGGATAACGTTTAAAAATTGCCAGAGGAAAAACAAGACTATCATTTCACAAACTTACAGAAATCAATGCATCAGTCTCCCGTTAAAACACCGACGCGTTCGTTTGCCTAGCAGGGGCCATGGCAACATTGAGCGTGTCTTACTCTGAGATGGAAGCTACCGAAACAGGATAACGTTTAAAAACTGCCAGAGGAAAAACAAGACTATCACTTCACAAACTTACAGAAATCAATGCATCAGTCTCCCGTTAAAACACCGACGCGTTCGTTTGCCCAGACGGAACTATGGCGATATTGAGCGTGTCTTACTCTGAGATGGAAGCTACCTAAACAGGATAACGTTTAAAAATTGCCAGAGGAAAAACGAGACTATTACTTCACAAACTTACAGAAATCAATCCATCCGTCTCCCGTTAAAACACCGACGCGTTCGTTGCCCAGACGGAACTATGGCAACATTGAGCGTGTCTTACTCTGAGATGGAAGCTACCGAAACAGGATAACGTTTTTAAAAATTGCCAGAGGAAAAACAAGACTATCATTTCACAAACTTACAGAAATCAATGCATCAGTCTCCCGTTAAAACACCGACGCGTTCGTTGCCTAGCAGGGGCCATGGCAACATTGAGCGTGTCTTACTCTGAGATGGAAGCTACCGAAACAGGATAACGTTTTAAAAACTGCCAGAGGATAAACAAGACTATCAATTCACAAACTTACAGAAATCAATGCATCAGTCTCCCGTTAAAACACCGACGCGTTCGTTGCCCAGACGGAACTATGGCGATATTGAGCGTGTCTTACTCTGAGATGGAAGCTACCTAAACAGGATAACGTTTAAAAATTGCCAGCGGAAAAACAAGACTATCACTTCACAAACTTACAGAAATCAATGCATCAGTCTCCCGTTAAAACACCGACGCGTTCGTTGCCTAGCAGGAGCCATGGCAACATTGAGCGTGTCTTACTCTGAGATGGAAGCTACCTAAACAGGATAACGTTTAAAAATTGCCAGAGGAAAAACAAGACTATCACTTCACAAACTTACAGAAATCAATGCATCAGTCTCCCGTTAAAACGCCGACGCGTTCGTTGCCTAGCAGGGGCCATAGCAACATTGAGCGTGTCTTACTCTGAGATGGAAACTAACTAAACAGGATAACGTTTAAAAATTGCCAGAGGAAAAACGAGACTATTACTTCACAAACTTACAGAAATCAATGCATCAGTCTCCCGTTAAAACACCGACGCGTTCGTTGCCTAGCAGGAGCAATGGCAACATTGAACATGTCTTACTCTGAGATGGAAGATACCTAAATAGGATAACGTTTAAAAACTGCCAGAGGAAAAACGAGACTATTACTTCACAAACTTACAGAAATCAATCTATCCGTCTCCCGTTAAAACACCGACGCGTTCGTTGCCCAGACGGAACTATGGCAACATTGAGCGTGTCTTACTCTGAGATGGAAGCTACCGAAACAGGATAACGTTTAAAAATTGCCAGAGGAAAAACAAGACTATCACTTCACAAACTTACAGAAATCAATGCATCCGTCTCCCGTTTAAAACAACCGACGCGTTCGTTGCCCAGACGGAACTATGGCAACATTGAGCGTGTCTTACTCTGAGATGGAAGCTACCGAAACAGGATAACGTTTAAAATTGCCAGAGGAAAAACAAGACTATCACTTCACAAACTTACAGAAATCAATGCATCAGTCTCCCGTTAAAACACCGACGCGTTCGTTGCCTAGCAGGAGCCATGGCAACATTGAGCGTGTCTTACTCTGAGATGGAAGCTACCTAAATAGGACAACGTTTAAAAACTGCCATAGGAAAAACAAGACTATCACTTCACAAACTTACAGAAATCAATGCATCAGTCTCCCGTAAACTACTCCGGAGACTACTTTTTACATTCTTTTACTCGTTGAAAATAGCACAGTTTTTGTAAGTTCACTAGGACTCTGTCAAATCTATACAATGTTTAGTCGTTATATTTCTATTCGACCAAATGTGGGTAAGATGTTTGTACTAAAATGGAGTTTTTCAGAACAATTTTTATAGGAAAAGGAGGGTAATTTACGATAACTTAAGGAATAGCCTTCGTGAAACGTGGAAAATATTCGTTAACATATAAATTGTAGCTAAAAATGCATCTTTGAGTATTGCAGTAAATTAATTATTATTTTACATTAGTTTGACTCGTTACTGGGTCTTTCAGTGTGAAATAAACAAACAAAAGCGATTTAAATACAGAAACTTGCCCTGTACAGGACACTGTGCAACATACTTTTGAGCCGATTGTTATAACTATATCGTTGTGTACGTTGAGCAAATCTTTTTTTATATTTAAGTAAAAAATATGCGAAAACTTGTACGTTTTCATTTTATTTTTGTTTATTCTCTTAGTAGACTCACAACTAAAAACGTAACCTGCGTAGTATTCGGTTCGATGTATGTTACTAATTCAGAGTGTTCTGGACGTAAAAGCTGAAGCAATAGTGTCAGATCTTCCTCAAGACTAATTACGTACGTAAAGACCCTCCTAAGATTGAGCACATAGCAATGGTGTCAGTGATTACAATTCCATCGGTTTTTAAGTCGCTTTAAACATTTGTAGATGGACTTCGTCCTCTCCATTTGGGCCAGAACGCACTGCATAGTGCGTGTGGTTTATAGCCTGGTTCTGGTCTAAAAGTTCAACTATTGCTTTCACGATCCCTTGAATATATATTAAATAAACAACTCCAAAGTAGGATTTCTAAAAGTCTTTCAACGGCACAAGGTTTGCTCTTCAACAACGTCTTTAATAGCAGGAATTGTCTTAGTTACATATGTGAAAAACCAGGAAAACTGTCGATGATGCTGGTTTTTGTAATTTAACAATCTCTTACAAATAAAAGTTGAAGTATTGTTATGTATAACATAAACTATTATTACTTTATACTTAGTTTGACACTATGCTGAGTAGTGTCCTATGAATGACAGTGTGATGAATATTAAGAAACCCGATCTCGTCCCTGTAAATGCAGTTACAATACAATAAGCCTTTTAATATTTAAAGCTTTGTAATAAAATACACTTATTTCAACATCATTTTGAGTGGATTTTTGAACTGAAAGTCTATTGCAAGTTATACTGAAATTTATCCTATGGGCCTCATTATTTCCAGTGGAACAACTCATAGTTAAAAACATTGATTGATGTCATAGGTGCCTATTAAAATGGACTACATTTAAAATGTGTAAAATTTTTTTATTTATTTATAAAACTAACTGGTTTTTTACGTTATTCAGAGCCTCACAGCTGTAAAAAGAGTTATAACTATTATTTGACTAATAAATGTTAATTCTGATGTGTCAGCCTCAAAGTGAATAAGTTGAATAAATAAAATATACTTCTTATAGCTTTATTTTATATACACATGTTTTGAAGATGTATTTGTTTGAAGCTGAGACATTAGAAATATTGGTTACTGTGAAGCCAACACTAGAGAAATAATAAATGTTTATCGCGTAAATTATAGCACAAAATCGTTTTTTGTTTGGGTGGTGTACAATAATAACGCTATGACTCCATCCAGTAAAAATTACATTTGCTGGGTTATTTTACTTCACCAAACTTTTAAAATAGTGTTATGTAAGTGTAATAATCCAAAGAATATACTTAGAATTCAGTGAATAACAAGATTTGATGTTGTTTGTACATTTAGCTATAGTATTTTTACAATTGTAATGGTAATATAAATATTTACCTCGTACATTAGAAAGACATTTTTCATATTAGATGTTAACTATACTTTTTCTACTTGACATATTTTAATATTATTCAACTGTGATATGTCATATTACGTCTTTCAATCACAAAATCATTACAAGATATCGATTCTTAAATGCTCTTGTTCTTTTACTTTACCAAGATAATATATTTCTGTCAAGAGGTATCGAAGGCTCAAATTACCTACAAACCCTATACAAAATATCTTAGTGTATAGTGTTTTGCTGTCAATATCAAGAACCAAAATTATGGAACTGGATACACTATGCAAATAATCAAAAAGATGTAATTAAAAACTTTCTTTGACAAGTTAGACTTAGATCTCCCAATAGGATTCCATATATACGGAAAAATAAAGTAATTGTATTTATTAGTTATAAAAGTATAAGATTTTAATGCTTTTATATATTTATATTGAGTTTATGAATGTATGAACAATTTCATTGTATAAATCTGAAAAGATATAAATTGATATAAAATTAAAAGATATGCAAATAAACCAGTACGGTAGTACGTTAAAACTAAAATTAACAGACAGTAAAAACAGGCGAAGGTTTCAGTTTAGTTATGTCTCCACTTGTTCGAAAGGCGATGTGATCGGAAGTGTTATCCACAATCTATCTACCTGTGTTACACAACCTTCGCTGAGTGCTGAATCAGCGGGTCGGCCAAACGTCATCCCTTGTTGATGTTGTTTGCCAACTTGTAATTACCTTATCCACGAAAAGCTGAGAGCAGCACAAACCAGTACTTTATTCTGTCAGTCAAATTTGTGTTGCTAGTTGGTAGTATAGTTTTAAAAGTTGATGACAAAGGTTATATTCTTGACTACGTTTTACAACTTTACTACCTGTGAAAATTCCTTTTTGTAATAAGCTATTGACCAATGCGTCATTTCATACATCATTATTATTTCTTTATTAAGTTTCGTGAAACACATATCATACTTGATCTGTGATATTAACTGTAAAATAGCATATGCCTCACGCACAAAAAAACGTTTTAAATAATATACCGTAGTGATTACAATCCATATCATATATGTTTAGCTTTAAAGAATCATAAAACTTAGGAAAAATCATTGTGTTTTACTGAATTAGAAATTAGTTTTACAGTCTCCCAAGCTCGAAAGTCCCCCAGAAGTACAAGAATGAAATATCATTACCCACTAGAAATGCTAAAACCGGTTTTACTGATTTATGATGCTATATTTTATTTATCCCAAGACCTGGTTATGAAAAATTTGCAAAAACCCAAATTCGTTCATGAAAAGGATTGATTGAAGCAGTCTTAATCAAACCCTGTTCTAGGAATAAAATATTTAGAAACAACACGTGCGGACCTGCTCGACTCTCAAAGTCATGAGCATGAAGACCTTACCTTACCAATCTAGATTTCTACTGTATCGACTTTTGAAAGCTTCGATTGTAACTAAGGGTAATTCATATTGTAATAATGTTAAACTATTAAAACAAAAAAATAAACAGGCCATAATAAAAAAATTTATGCAAAGCCATATTATATGTTAGTGTCAAGGGCGGTGGGTGAAAGACCAGATGTGGGCACAAAATTACCCGGATTCCGGCCACTGGCCTCTGCAATAAATTAAAGAAATCTCCTTAAGAAATGCATGTTTAGTTGAAATGTATAAAAAGCAGCAAATGCTGCTTCAAGCTGCTCGTTAGTATATATACAGTAAGTAAATTTAATATTTATGATTAATCAGCATTAGAGCACCATTATTTTAGACTGTAGTCAAATGGAGGCTATAATTATAAGTGTAGTAATATTGAAAAAAATCATAATGTAGCAGATTTTCTGAATAAGGCATCAAAGAACTTTTGAAGTGCTAAAAAACGTATTTTGTTGTATACTGAAGCAAGACGATATTACTACAGAGTATTTTATGGCTCGATGAATAGTATAAATTTGTTATATCTTTTGATCGTTCTTTCTGAGGATACTGTATTGATGAAAGTGCCTTACTTGGAAAAATATGAAACGTATCTTACACTATTATGTATTATAAATTTTAGAGAAAATATTTTTTATTTTAAGCATATAATAAGTAGGGAGTTAGTCTAACACTACTGTTGACCATATTATGGAAGAATTAGAACCATCTGCCTCTGAGATATATGTTGGGAAATGTGCGGACCTATGAGGGACACAGTCAATTTCATGTCACAGAATCATCCGTACTTTTGTATTCGGTTATAATGTTCGGTAATGTATTCGGTATAATGGCAATTTTCCCGCTCCAATTATTGCTTTAATATGCCTGATTTATTGGTCTAATTTCTTTACAGTGACAGAAGCATGTCGGGCTTGATAGCATTGTTGTTATGAATTTAAACGAAGAAATCCAATCGGAATAAAACAATTTATTTCGTAATTTAAAATAAATTTGCGAAATAGAACATTTAACCTATAAAAATGTAAACCCATCCACGTATAGTTATTATCTGAAAACCAAATATATTTTATTCAGTAAATATTTTATTTACTATATTTGATACAAAAAACCAGATGACTGAAAGTCAAGGACCTAAATTTATAGATGTGAAATAACATAATTTGTTCGGCACCGTATGTTTAGACAATATTGTTGGTAGTGAATTACGTTAATATAAAGAATAAATACCTTCGGAAAGTTAACAACATGAAAATTTATTAAATTTATGTGACTTGGTCTAGCGATACTCCTATAATTGCTAGAAATATGTTCGCATTATAATTAAACTATCTGGTGAACTAATATAGAATAAGAATACTTTGAGAAACAATTCTATTCTAAGGTGTAAAACCAATTTTAATAGGCAATAGATGTGGTTATAAAGATGTATTCCAACTGCTTGAACTGTAGGAATTTCTAGTTTATCTGGGCCAGAAATACGTGCTGTTAGAGCTCATAATTCGGATCCAAAAATGTGTACTACTGTAAATATTACATATGCATTATTATTCACCTATGTTAAATGAAATAATTATATAAAAATTATATAAATGATTACAATTTTTAAAAAAATAAGAAAAACCAATAGACATGAAAACGTGACTGTAAGTAAAAATAAAATCAATAATATAAAATATGGTAAAAAGTAATAAATTCCGTAGTGTATAGTTGGTCTAAATCGACTTGTTAAAATTTATCTCACTCTTTTCCATTAGCATAGAGAGAAGGTAGTAATAACGCTTTCATAAACTAATACCCCTTTCATTAATTTCACAGTGTATTTATATTGCCCATATAAATCAGTGGTGTAATTTTTAATTAACCAAGTGAGTAAAACATTCAACACAAAAACCACTCATGTTTAGAAACTAATTGAGAGCTACGGTTTCCCCGCTGCCGTCGACTGGTATCAGACTTCCATAAGCCATAC
The DNA here is from genome assembly GCF_021130785.1 of Homalodisca vitripennis. Taxonomy (NCBI): domain Eukaryota; kingdom Metazoa; phylum Arthropoda; class Insecta; order Hemiptera; family Cicadellidae; genus Homalodisca; species Homalodisca vitripennis. The sequence goes on along the minus strand of NC_060215.1, from coordinate 133,914,435 downwards.
ATTCGGCGCCTTCAATTCCGGGGACGCAACGCTGGTACTTTTCTGTCCCTGTAGTAGTATCCAACTCCAAGACGGCGAAGATAAATCCTCTGTTATCGTGACTGTTCTGTTATGCCCTGTATTAATTTATTGAAGTTTTAGTTATTACTAATTTTAATTCGGTTATTGTTTTTATTCATTGTTGCTGTTTTTAAATTCTTGTTATCTTGTTGTAATGGCTTGTTATTGTTAATTAGTTTTTTAGATAGTTGATAATTTAATGTTTAATTAATCTTTGAGTACTTGTGTTTATATTTATTTTAAAAGTTAGTTTTTTTTAAATTTTTGACTAAGATGCCTCCCATTACAAGATCAAGCGATTACCTTAGTGTCATTGATAACTTGCAGTTTGTGGACCAGGAAGCTGTGGACCTTGTATCACATTTGTACAGGGAATTGCGTTCCACAAAGGCCACCTATGGGGAATAGGCGATTGAGAGACTGGTGTCTCATATTGCTGCAGTGATGACGATGCTGAACAACTTAGCAACGTTAAATTGTGACATGAGGGACAAAGTGGAGACACTGCGTGATGACCTGTCCCACTGCTGAGCGCCGCTGCACGTCCCTCAATGAAAGTTTACAAGGGGAAGGCTGTTGAGTGCTGCGAGATGGAGGAGCAGAGTGACGCAGAGATCCGCAAACTCAGTACACAGGTGGCTCAGTGCAGGGAGGAGAATGCGTGGTTTGCAGCGGAGAGTCGTCAACAGTGAGGTAATGGATACCGACAGGCTGATCCTGGAGAGACGGGAGAAGATCGCCACGCTGACAGCGGAACGCCAGGGCCTCCTGACTTCATTAGAGGTGCTGGAGGCGGAAGTCATGTGTCTCCGGGTCGAGTTGAGACAAGCAGAGTCGCGGGCGAAGCAACGGCGGACTTCTGTAAATGAAAGCCTCTTGGCGAAACTGACCTTGGCAGATGCGAGCCAAGATGCAGAAGTCAAGACCCCTATGCCGAGAAACTCAAAAGGCAGCACAAAATTTGGACTTGTGTTGATGATAGGTGATTCTCATCTACGACACTCGAGCAGGAAATGTGTAAATAGAGGTGCCTATTTCGAATTGTTGCCCTGGAGGGAAAATATTAGACATTTAAGGCTAGACTTCTAAGTTATGTAGGTGTAAGTTTGTCTGTTATTTATATCCATGTTGGTGCTAATAAATTAAGAATGGGTTTATCGGGGGAGTCCAGGCTACAATGGCGGGCAGGGTAAGCGTGAGGCCCTCCATGACATGGCGGATCTTCTGTACACTGTCAAGGCCAACTTTCCAAATTCAAAAATGTTCTTGGATAGTGTTTTAATCAGGCAAGATATTGGCTACAAAGCTCTCCACGATTTCAACGACCAACTTGACCTCATGTGTAATAACTTTGGCGTTGAATTTGTGGAGGCAAACACTTGTGTCACCAGACGGGACCTCGTCCGGGATGGGGTGCACTTCAACAGAAGAGCTGTCTCTCATTTGGGGTCGCTGTTTGTGAAAGCTATTTCGGCGGCCTTGCAGTCTCTGGAAGTAGAGCCAGCCTCTGTTCCTGGGGGTTCGGGTGAGGTCATGTCTGTTACCAGTCAGTCTCCCGGAGTCGGGAATTTCGTCGATGGCAACCACGGCCCAGGTGGAAGCTTGGATGGTTTCTGGACTGTCGGAGGCTGACTGATTGAAAATTGGAAAGGACGGTCACTTCAAGGTCGCGCATCTCAACATGAGATCGTTTGAACACAGGTTTTAACGCTATGAGCGCTTTGGTGCGTGATTTTGACTTTGACGTTTTTGGTGTATCTGAGACCTGGCTTCACCCCGATACTCCATCTGATAACTCCTCTGTACCAGGGTTTTACCATGTTACGCATGGACCGAAAAGACAGAGAGTGCAAGGTCTTTCGAGAAAACATAGCTGGTGGTGGAGTGGCCCTTTACGTTAAGTACGGTGTTTTGTATGAACAGTGCACACTCACTAAAGATGTGGACTCTGGTATAGAGTATCTCTCGATTGTTTTGAAGGTAAAGGGGCAGAGGCTGGGCTTATGTATGGTTTATAGGCCTCCTCATGTGAGATACACCTCTCTTTCTGTCTTATTTCGTCCACTCTTTGTTAATCTGACCATAGAGGAGAATACTGTTATGTATCTAGGTGACACAAATATGGATCTGTTATCAACATCAAGCAATGATGCAAAATATTTACGCCAACTCATGCAAGAGACTAATACAAAGCCAGTAATTAACGAGCCAACCAGAGTGACAGCAACTTCAGCCACCTTGTTAGACCACATCATAGTGGACAGGTCGGCTGAGGTCATGAGGACCGGTGTCATTGATGCACCTAGTATTCTTGACCCATGAAGGAGCGAAGATTACGAACCACAGAATGGTTTGCTGCACCATCATGTTTAAGAAATGCAAAAAGCTTCCAAAAATGATTACCTATACAGATTTTTCAAAATTTGACCCAAGACGAGCTGCCAGTGCAACTGCTGAAGTTGATTGGAATAAAGTCACTCAACTGCAAGGGGTAAATATCATTGATACGTTTATCACCACTCATATAAAAAACTGTGTTTGATAATGAGGCCCCCAATTAGCTCGTAAAAGAGTAACCAAAGATAAAGCTCCTTGAAAAAATGACATCATAATAAAACAAACAAAATTAAAGAAATAAGTTTGCGAAAACAAATTATTGGAAAACCAGGGACAGTGATGATTGGAAACATTACAAGAGAGCTCGCAATAACCTGAATAAATTGGTGGTGGAGGACTAAGAAAGCCTTTTTTGCAAAAAAAGTTGTCATCCAACAAAAATCCAAAAGAATTTTTACATGCCTAAATAAATGTAATGTTGTTGGAAATAACAAAAATAAAAGTTTCCCACTTCAATTAAATATTGATGAATATAAAAAAGTATTTTATTGAAATGGGATGTGGAATAGAAGTAAGTGCCAAAAAATTGCCTTCTTTAAGGAAAACAGGCGAGAGGAAGTGGTAAATTGATTTCATCTTTTTCAACCAGTAATAAGTGACGAAGTAAAATCAGCAATGAATAAAATCAAATGAAAAGCAGTCGGGTGGAGTGATGAAATTTCAATAGATATGATCAAGGCTGTGAGTCCGTACGCCATAGAGGCCATTACACATTTGTTAAACAAATCATTAATAAATGAGATTTTTCCTGAAAAATGGAAAATTAGTCTTGTACACAATTTGCCAAAGGTGGCAGCCCCTAAATGTGTCGAACAGTTAAGGCCCATATCGATAGTACCCGCAATATCCAAGATTATCGAGAAAATTGTAACAAGACAAATTGTTAATTATATGGAAAGAGAAAACATTTTGCCAAAAACACAATCTGGTTTTAGGAAAAGCCACAGCACATGCACTGCCCTGGTAAACTTATTCAGTGATCTGATCGATGAAAGAGGCCAAGGAAGATATAGCTCAGTTGTAATGCTTGACTATTCACACAAGCGTTTGCTTCAATAAATCATGAACTGCTGGTGGCGAAGATGCATTATTGTAGGATTTGGCAAAAAGTAGTAATAGATTGGGTCAAATCATATCTAGATGATAGGACCCAGATTACAAAGTTGGGAGCTGAGGCATCCGCTGTCTTGTTTAAACGTAGAGGTGTACCTCAGTGAAGTTGTGTGGGCTCAATTATTTTCAACCTGTATACATCAGATTTTCCTTCATGTGTGCAAAACAGTGGAGTACACCTATATGCAGACGACTCTCAATTGCACTTGTCATATGCGCCTGGCAACATTGAAGAGGCGTTTCTGAGGATTAACTCTGATCTAGAGAGAATCAGCCAGTGGGTGTCGCATGACAATGGCCTCAAACTGAAATGTTAGCAAGTGCACTGTGATTCACCTTGCCCCACACAACCTTGTAGAGGCCCTAAGAGACAGGGGTCTGAGAGTCACGATCGGTGGCAGAGAGTTGGCTTTTTGTGACAGCGTGAAGACCCTCGGCGTAGTGCTGGATAGGGACCTTACGTTCTCCAACCATGTCACTTATACTATCTAGCGTGCCATTGGCAGGTTAAGGGGTCTCTACAGGTTTTATGGATCTGCTGCCGGAGTCTGCAAGGCTGCAATTAATGCAGGCTTTTCGTGTTCTTTGTATTTTACTATTGTTATCCTGCTTATGGCAACAGTATCTCGAAAGGAGACCAGGAGCGAAATCCAGAAGCTTCAAATTCCGCAATTCGTTTTCTTTTCAAACGGACACGCTTTGATCATGTTTCTCCTTATCGAGATGTTGTTGGCCTATTGCCTATGGAAACTGTGTGCAGGATACAGACCTGTATTTTAATTCACAAGGTTCTGTCTGACGGAGAGACACAAGTGCTTAAAGCGGGAGGCTCTCATCCCGGGAGGAGGTTTAAAAATACAGAACCCGTCATGTCACGCACTTGCTACACTTTCCAAAAGTGAACCTGGAATTGGGTAGGAGGAGCTTTTCTTACTTCGGCCCAAAATTGTACAACGACCTCCCCGAAAACCTCAAACAAGTAAAACTAGATTCATTTAGAATAAAAGTAAAGGAATTTTATAAAAATAGTCATGTAGTTTAAGTTAGTTCATTATTTAGTTACTGTTAAGTTTAGTGTGTACTTGTTAAATATTGTTAGTTGCACCTATTTTAAATATTTATAAGAATTGACCAAAGTTATTCTGAAAAACAGTCTTGTACTGAGTAACGCTTGGAAATAAAAGGAGTTTTTGTTTATTTATTTACAATCTGTACTCTTGCAATGGTAGGGATGCGTCAATATATGTTACTGGTAAAGGTCTAAATATCGATTTGTCCCCCTTCAATTATCCCAGCCAATTTATTAAAATGTTCTCTAATGTCATTACCTAGATTGTTTCATACTTATATATCCAAATCGTCTTCACATTGTGGAACTTTGCTTACTTCCGCCGATATAATGATGGGTTAGGACCACGGTGCACTACCAATTGAATTATTAATTACTAATATAAACATTTATGCATCCGATGCCAGTTATTCTAACTGAAATAGTAAGAGTAAATGTTAAGCCTAAATTCTGCAAAGCCATTGCATTAATTAGGTCTCTCTCCTACTTCTTTTCATCTATAAATCTATCCAATTCTATTTTATATCATTATCTAAATACTGCAAAAAAAAACTATTTGAAAACCCTCGTACCGAAATTTGACCACTTCACTTCACAATATGTTTATATTATTCTATCTGATTGTATCTGTTGTATTTTTTAAATACTAGCGGTAATATATACATACCTATTCTGATAACTGTAATTTCAGCTAACTTTTGAACGCCAAATATTTTATCCGATTATTGCATAGTTCAAAAATGAATTTGAGGAAGTGATGCGTGAAGCATGTCGGAAGTTGAAACCTAAGAAAGGAAATTTTGAATGCTTAACTCAAACTCACCTCATTTAATGCTAAGGCTACAGAACGGCAGGTATGTAATCCTAGCTTTTTACCTGTACAAATGTCAATGGTACACATAATCGGATTATGTGTTAGACATTTTATAATTATGAATATATTTTCCTTTATTTCATGTTTGGAAATACATTTATTAATGTAAGATGATTCTTTGCCGTAGTACAGGGTTTTAAGACTTATGGAATAAATTTTATGAATACAGATCTTATTAAACGCTTTTTCAAGATACATTGCTTTTAACGAAGTTTCCTACAAATTTTCGTCCTAACCCACAAAAGTAAAGTCCCTTACAGTACATTATATCACAATTATTTAAAGATAATTACCTCTCTTAGTTTTCGGAATGGAGGTTTTATATTTCGCTTTAACCATTTACCACTTTACAATATTCTGCCATGGGAATGCCAAAGAAGGTTTACATTATGTGGGGGCTAAAACTTTATATTTGTCGATACCATATCGATGATAACGATTTACGATTACGGTATATACAGGATACGAATGACTCAATTAGAATTTTAGGGAGAGTTTGTTGGAAATTTTGAGAGAGGAAGTTACTCGATGAAAAAGGAAGTTAAAAGGAGTAGGAAGATACAAGTGTAAATATAAATTAGAGAAGAAACGTTAGGTTATTTCTGTCAGCCATAAATCCTCAAAATATGAGGTTTCAAACATCCGGCGAAATAAAAATAGATACAAATCAAAGTTTCTGTAATTACAAAGCACAGATGCATCTGTCAAAGAACACTCGTAATTCATCAACACGTCACAACGGTTATACCAGATTACATACCTGGACTCAACTCACAACGAGTTGAACCCTTTAGGTCAAGCAGTTTTATTTAAATTTATCAGTTTTATGGGTTTAGGAATACGTTCTATACAAGTATTAGGTATGAATGCATAAGATACAGCGACACAGCGCATGTAATATACATGTGTTACAGAAGTACAATGTACGCAATAATGGAGTGATTAAAGTACAGATACTACGTGATCCACACCCATATACTAGAGCTATACAGAATCAGTCTATATTGAGCCTGCTAGATTCTAGTCACCTCTTAGTTACTATTCACTAAAACAAAGATCAAACGGATGTGGCAGTGGGGGCTCGGCGAGCGGATAACTACATATAATTTTAAAATAGTAAGCTTTAAGCTGTATGTAAATGGCGGAAATGTTTGTATAATTCAACTATATTTCTTCACTTCTCATAAACTCTCAATTCCTATTCAAATTAAACTTTTTAAATGGTCCCAGTATTTATTTTCATAAATATTTTACTTGTCAGAACGATATAATGTTTGTCCATATATCACCCATCATTAAAGTGTAAGATTTATTTTACATTTTTATACTGATAAACAATGTTATGTATCTAGAAACTTGAATACAGCTACAGTTCTAAAAAACATTCATTTAGTTGCTATTGAAAACATAAAGAATTTAGGGTAGTATCACTGTATTCACACAGAGTTTGGTTTAATTGTAGAGCCTTTGTTAATCAAAACTGTATTATTTTGAAAAAAAATATTTTTTTATACTTTTTTGGACGTTTGATATCGTTCAATGTTGCAAGAAAATCAGTTTATTTTATTACAGAGTCATCGTAAATTGCATAAAAACGGTTAAATTTATATTCTGACTAAACTAAACTAATTCAGCGTGCTTATTTTATAATAATTAACCTATTAATTTGTTGTGGTCACAAATACAATCACACAAATCAAAGGGACCTCATCACGTGTGTTTTCTGATATATACACCTGTATTTACATTTACTTTTATTAAGTAGTATGAAGGCGTTAATACCGCCAGGTAATGTTGCGTATAACCGCGTTTGAAGGATTTAGTTTGACGATTGGGGGGGGGGGGGGGTGGGGGAGATTATTATACTTATTGTATATATATAATATATATATATATCATATATATATATATATATATATACTTACATATTTCATTTTTTCTACTAAATGCGTGTAAAATTTTTATGGTTACGAAGCTGAATATTTTATGACATGCTATAGGCGAGCTTATTCTTTGCTAAATTAAATTCTACATTTAAAAAACATAGTCTTTTTGTAACATTATACGTGATTTGTTCTAACATAACAAACTATAATGTTGTACTTAATCCAAAAAAAAACGGGGGTGATTATATTAGGTAATATATACACCTGCTATTCGATGTGTTTATGGTTAAGTTTGTAAAAGTTGTATTAGCTAGAATCAACGGTTTGTAACATAACTCTAATATTTATAGTGGATAATATTTATTCCTTCAATTCAATGAGAAATATGCTCTAACAACATGTACGTTCTAATGAAATATTATTGTATAAGGAAACAACAATAAAAAAAAGAGAGGCAGCATTTGGGGGGGTTGATTTAGTTTCGACAAAGGGAATACAGATGTTTCTGGAAAAAAGACTACGAGAACGTGTATCGCCTGCTCAAGCGTTAGTATTAGCAAACATTATTTTTATAATTACATTATGTTATATCATAGAAAGATTGGTAATATTATACAAATAATTAATTGAATAGGGATAGTTATAATGGCGGTCTTATTTTATATCATTTAATGTTTTCTCATATACCATTTAAAATGAGATTTTCATAATTTTTATATCACATAATCATGGGTATGTAATATTTTTTTAAATAAAATAAGGTTTTCAAATTTCAAAATATGCTGCTTGAAACTAAAAAAAAAAAAAATAACTAAAAAAAATTAAAACGCTTCTACCATAGCGGTTGATGACACAATAAAAAGTTTTTATAACTTTTTACCTTAGTATGTATATTTATTTTCAAATATATTTAGGCCGACACTAGTCTAAAACTTTCTAGAATAAGTAACAAACAATTGATAATTGGGAGCGGGGTTAAACAGAGACCGTTTGATCCAATTAGGCTGAATTCCAATCCTGGACATGTGTGGATTTCACCCTTAAATATTATATTTAGATATTGTTGGGGCGGAATAAATATATTCCAACACTATCGTGGTTCAAACCTATAGTCTCATCATTATTTTATGGCATTGGAAAACAATTCGTAGCACTCACTATTTTATGCATAATATCATCACTAACTTCTCAAAATTTTCCAAGATTCTTGGAAAAAAAAAAAAAAATTTAAAATGTAAATTCTTACATTGTTGTTTTTTTTTTATTAAACTACACTGGATACAGGGATGGATAACGGATGGGTTGTATATTACAGGATTATTACTCTAGCTACGAGTGGTGTACATAACCTGCACACTGATGTGTATGTGGGCGACCTGTGGTTGCCATAGACCTGCACGCCTCTATACACACCACATCGTGGGGCTAAGTGTATTGGCCTTGTTTATTCTGGGTCATAAACCTTTTTACTTCTATCTTGCTTCGTATTCTACTTCATTATAAACCTGAGGATTATGTGGTGATATATACCTGCCCGATGTAATGATTTGCCTTTACCGAACTGCAGACTCATCTTATAATCTGGTAATAACTGGAGCTTGTTTATTTGGGATTTTATAATACCTGGTATATTAAAAATAGGACCATGCTTTTAAGTTGGTTTACAAATATATTCAAAAAATTTTCGCATTGATGAGATGACGACATTATAAAAAAAATTAGTAGTATCCTAACAATTATCTTAATCGTGTACGTAGAATCGTGCTCAGTCCTTCATTGAGGAATACCACAACACATGTTATAGCTTTTCTATACCTTCTAGTGTATTGCTTTAAAAAATGTCAGGGTTTGGTAAATTAGGCTTCGGGATCCGTTTAGAATTTTTTTGTAGGAAAAAAAAAAAATTTGTTAATTTTTTTTTCCTGTTTTATTTTGGAAGATACAATAAGTATGGAAAAATACATTTAACTCATTGCAAAACCATAATTAAACATAACTCTGGGCGGATATTATAAAATCATGGGAGATACTTATTATTCACTAAAAAAAGATAATATTTTAAAATTAACACTGAGTATATATACATAGAAAATAATAAAATATTCTGCAAAATTAGCAGAAAATATAATAATAAGACTTTAAACGGCCCTCAGATATTTAAGCCAAGGCGTCTGGCCAGAGAATGAACAACTTACCGCATTGTCTTCTGATGTATTAATAACATTTCTTTTCACAAATCAGATTCAGTTGGACATATTTATAAATACCTAACCGTTATTATGGATTACTATTTTCTTATATTGTACCTACTAAATTTTCAATGTACATTAAAATAGAAATTGTCAGCTTATATGATTGTTGTAATAAGTTTACTCTATTTATTTTTGCCTATGGACTTACAAATAGTACCTAGAATACATTTTCCAGTATTTAAAATATGTAATTCACCATATCAAAAACCCAAAAAAGAAATATTTAAATGTGGGCAAAGAATTATCTCCTTTGGGTTGAGTATTAAATCACAAAAAAGTGAAACATTTCTCTGTAATGATATGGCAGGGATATTTAAGCAAACGAGGACTTGAAGACAATAAACATATGACGACGTTTCAATAATCTGATAAGGAATTTTCATAAATAAAAACATGATTTGAAATATTACTTGATTATTCACTCGTACTGATGTGGATTGGTTTTATGGCATAAGGAAATGTACATTTTTTAAAAAGGCGACTTCGACAGGACGAAATTCCAATTAACAATTTAAATAAACTCAAATTCGTGATTACTCTGTTATTGTGGGATCTCTGCCATATTTCCACAACCATGTTAACGATTTATCCTACCAGCCAGTTGTAGGTTCAAGTCAAGGGTACTTACAAAATCAATACAGGTTTTTGCTAACGCCAACTGTAAATACAGAAATACTCATGGCCAATATTGTGAATACCCAGTGGCTATGAGTGACAATATAAACATAAAAGAGGTTTTGTGCTTCTTGTCCGGCAGTGGTTTTCACACGGGTAGTTTAGCATTTAGAGGTAAGGGCGTTGAATTGTTCTCCAACTAGAGTATTTCTTTCACCCCTTAGGTTCCATCGATGCGCTAATAAATGGGTCCTTACATCTCTTCAAAAAGGTCTACACGTCTTTAACGTTACAGCCATGTAGTTCTAGGAATTAAAAATAAAACTGAATCCATAATATATAAATAACAAATCCCCTTAACCAATGAAACTATTAATACGGATAAAAATGCTTAATTGAGGATCTAATATTAACACAATAGTTTTGTAAATAAATTAGTATATATTCTTTTAAGAAATAACTGTTCAATTACGATAATTAATGTGCGTTTCAGCATCCTTATACATAAATTGCATAACATCTGTGGTCCATAAATAACTCATGTATGTACAAAAATGGGTCCATTGTACGCTATGTCACGGGGAAAAGCGGAGGGGGTTGGTGGATCAGCAGTCGAAAACGTTAGAGTGTGGAAGGAAGGGCCACTCACGTACAGAAGATTACTCGCACTGAGACATACACACCCAACCACATATTACAATCACAAATCCACATGTGCTGTATTCAACAGCGTCGGACTCGAATCTTCACATACTGTTGATATGCCTCGCTTCGCACTAGTCTTGCCTTCCATTAGTTAATGGGCAGTATTCATTAATTACGTGATATCCGATTTTAATACACATTTTGAGAGAGAGCTTAATTATTCACATCTAAATTAAACTATGCTCTATTGTACGTATCACTGAAATTGTCTCGGGTTTAGAGTTTAGTTATTAATGTAATAATCTGTATAGGCCCTAATAGGCGGAATAAAACGACATGCATAGACTGAACGGTTAAAAATGTTTTAATTACACGTATTACCAATAAATGAGATATATTAGGCTTTTCTCGATCTTCAGTTATTCTTAGTCTTATCGTTTTTATGTTAGAAGGCCATTGTTTTAATTATTTAGAAATATTTTACTTTCATCATTAAAATTGAACATTATTATGAATTATTTGTTAAAAGAAAACATATATAAGTTTCATTCATTGGAAAGTATTTAGTGATTGGGACTTTAAAACCAACATAGAACTACATTGGTTCATGGACTATTGTTTTGAAAATATTATTATGATGGTCTGACTTCTTAACGGGCGGAATAGTTTTCTTGTTTGGTTTTTAGTTTCGTTACTAGTACTCTTACCAACAAAGGTTAAACGATCATTTATACACTGTAAAAATCAAATTAACGATATTTTATTTTTATTTAAGACTCCGTTTTCTAGAATTAAGTCAGTCTTTCCAAAAGTACCTTATAGGGAAAATAAAATAAAATAAAAAGGATTATGTGGCAATGAACACACCTCTGAAGCATAATAGCTTTAATGTATTTATAATTTAGTACATTAAAGTTACAAAATTACAAATTCAAAAACAGTACCATGTACTTCTTCCGTACAAGTTTTTCAGTGGCAACTCATGATTAACTTACGCTAAAGACTTTATTGATGCTAAAATTACTGTTACTTCTCGTTTATAAAATTAACGAATTGTCAAAAATGGAAAAAGATTCATCTAGGATTCTATTTTTCAAGCTATTTTATGGGTTAGTAGTAAAAACCTAAATATTTTTTGTTTGTAAGCATTAAATGAAAATCTATGAGATACTCCTAACATTCGATAAAAGTGAAAAGTAAAGAAAATGTGCTTTTTAACACAACACAAACTATTACAAATAAACATTTGCTTATTATTGTGTTCTATTGAATATTGTTGAAATAGAGCAGAAAAAAGAAAACTTAGCAACACAGTTTTAAAATAGTAAATGTTGAATTCTTGCCTCAATAGTATCGATATTTATTAGAAAACACTTCCTAGGTGCTTGAATAAAATCTTATTTTCTAAATTCAGGCTTTATTCAAGGTCATATTAAATTAACCGCATAAAAGAACTATTAAGCTTAAAAGCAATTTTACTTAATTGTAACACTAAAATTATGTAATGCCTTACTTTAATCCGTAATTAATACGCATTAATACGTTTTTTTATAAACTAATATTGTTTATTTGGCATAAATTTCTTAACAAATTGTTTACTTCATGGTTTTAAATATTTTTAAAAATTATAAAATGAAAATAAATATTTATAGCATCATAGAGACAGGAAATAGGCCAATATTGACCAAATATTACTTGAGATGTTAGTTATTGACTGCTTTCTTTCTCAAGTGAATGCCGCAGTATGAATGGAAAAAGAAAGGCAACGATCTTCGATAACTATAAATAGGAGCCTTAAATATTAAGTAACGAGAATATCCAGGTATTGGGTGGAAACTACATCGTAAGTTGTGGGAGAATGGACTTTACCTATTATCAAGTGAGAGAAGACGACAGAGAGAGAGAGAGAGAGTATTAGAGAGATGCCGTGACAACTAAGGTTTGTAAAACACAAATTCAACATGAGACACCCAAACAGTCGCTAAGCGCGTGGCGAATAAAGAATTTATTTGACACAACAGTGGCGTAGAAAAAGAGGGGCGGTGGGGGCGGGCCGCACCGGGTGTCACCTTTTTTGGGGTGACACCCACCCGGTCTATCAACTTTAAGAGCAATGTACAAACAAACAAAAATAAATGGCTAGCACAAAAATTTCTTTTTCGGGGATTCCTGCACTAGCACTCTCTCAGCTCTATGTATAATTCGAGGGTTCCCACAAAAGAGCCTGACGCTGTCGTGGGGGATTCCCTGTCCCAAACTCGCTATCTTTGACGATTCAGTTGCAACAGTTTTCGATGAAGTTATTGCTGAGTTTGCAGCTTGTCAAAGCTAGAAAGAAGAAATTTTAATTGTATAACAATTCGTTTCCTGTCTTAGTTATTATTGTTTTGATATTTCTTCAATATTATAAATGATAAATTATCCATGACGTTCATAATATAGAATTTATTGTTTTTTTTTTTTACTTTCGATGGGGTGATACCACTAAATTCCGCATCGGGTGCTACCCAAGGTAGCTACGTCACTGTGAAATAACCTGCAGTTGTTTTCATAACAAGAGTATATCAGTTGAGCAAACGGAGCTCCAACGAGTTTCTATTTTATTTTTTATCGAGTTTTTTTCAATATTTACATTTAAATCCTTTGTAAAAGCATTTTCATGGTATTTCTGTGAGATTTGTCAGGCATCAATACTGTAAATTATGTGTTTGAATTGTGAATTAAAAATTAAATTTCTAGATGATTAATGTTTCATCTTAATCGCATAATAGGTCTTTCTTCAACTTAACGCTCTCAATAAAATTCTAAAATTGTTATTAGTGAATCGAATACAGTAGTATAGTGTGTAGTTATGCGCATCTCTTACAGTTAGGAATTTATATTTTTCTTACAGCGAAATACTTGGTTATGCACTTTATAATATTTATCTATAGAGTATTGCTTGTTGAAGAATATAAAAGTAAGTCAGGTTTCATAAATGTTAAATACAATAAAAAGGGCTAAGGTTTTAAACTTATTTATTACTTGAGGAAGAAGCGTAATTTTGTTTGCTTTGAAACCAAATTTAATGTTATAGGTTTGGAAGAATTTAATTTAATTTTAGCTTTGATGAAATGACGAGTGGCGTGGCTAGTTTACGTTTTTGTTTGAATAGGATTTTACACATTATGAGTACATTTAGAATTTGACTTAAGTATTGAGATTATTTACAAACGGTAGGCTCTGTTGAACGTAAGGATTATTTTTTTATAAATAAAGTCTTGTAATGAAGTTACATAATTAATTTTATTTAACAGTAAATACTAACTGAATATTTTATCTAATTGCGCGGGTTTTATTGCTCAAATAGTAATGTTTACAGGTATATCTTAATTTTACAATATTCTACGTTTAAGAAACATTAATAAAGTGTTATTACTTTTAAATATATCTACCAATCAATCCATGACGCAGATATTAATACTAGTATGCTTTTAAAAGAACATTGCATATATATTTGTATAACTTTCTAGTTATTAAAAAGGAATACCGTACTGTAAAGCAAAGAAAGATTCATTGTAACGAATACTTGACACACTATAAGCTTTAACAATAAAATACAGTATAAGTGCACAGATTATAACAACTAAAACCTAAGATAAACTTGGAACGGAAGTTAGTTTTCAAACTCCCTCAGGGTTTTTGAGTGTCCACCGGAAATCGTTCATTCAAGATTATTAAACCTCATCACTCATAATGAAGCAATGTGTTTACTCCAGTCCACCCACTTTGTGGTTTTGTAGTATTCTTCTAACTCCAGTATTGTATATCCAGTTACTTTCAATTACATACAAAAGTTTTCTATACCACCAGACACTCTTACAAATGATATATTTTAAAATTATGGCTGTCAAGACAAAATATTTTATATCATGGCTTTATTAAGATTTAAGACGAGCTATACATTAATTTATATTATAGGTTAGACGACCTATAAAAGGAAGAAAAAGTATAAATATGGAAGGTAGGTGTTTTAATATGTTTGTATAGGTCAAAATACTTGTAGAGCCGCTTAGAATGAGAGTAATCTAAGTCCACATTCTTACCGTTTTATGTAAAATTAACTTTTGAGAAACGAATTTAAAAAATAAACACTCATTGTGTGAATAATTTGTAACTCAATTTATACTCACAACTATAAAAAATTATAATTTATGTATGACGCACAATTGTAACATTTAAGCCCTTTATAGAAAGTCGGGCTGAAATGAATTATACCTCTACCAAACTCAGTGTTTATTAATTTACCGTAAAGGAAACAATCTGTACTACTGTTAACTTCATTAATAGTTATAAAACAAAACGCTTTACAAATAATTTAGAAGATTAAATATTATGCCTTTGTAATAATATAATATAGACTGTAAGTTCTTGTCCATTTGATAAGTATCTAAACAAAAGAAGACTCTGCACTTCAAAAAATCACTCCGCTGTTCAATCAATATGATGTATCTTGTTCTGCCTTTCATTCTTCTTAATTTTTATTTTAGTGGTAATGGTCCTAAAATCGTCTTCTGCAGAAGTATTGGGTAAATCTAAGAGTAATCTGTGATGCACAGGTCGTATAAACTTTAATAAGTTCATCATATCACATTTCTTCAACTTTCCAGTCGGCCTTTAATCACGGTACAGATTGTATAATGAAATATTTTGCAAAAGTAATGGTCTGCCCTTCCTTCCTATAGGCTTGATGCTTAATGTTTCAAAATCAAAAGCAAAGGAAAAGGGTTTTCTTCGTACAAATTTTCGTAAATTTTTGGATTTTCAACTTTATCCAATTTATTTTTAATCAATTTTACAAATTGCTTGAAATAATGTTTTCCTATTGGACGCGTTTTTTTTCTAAATTATATGTAGACATTTACAGATTATAACCTTAATTATTGTAATATTTGCGAGACTAGGACATAGTGCAATCCGTTATCCTGAAAAAAGGGTATTATACAGCTCGGGGGAGAATTGGAAAATTTATTTTGAGTACAAGCTGAATGAAGAAAGGCGTATACATAGACAGCAGTTTAGTAAATTATGGGCGCGATTTAGAAGAGTTTTTGGAATTGAACGGTAATCACGGGATTGTTACCTTTGGCATCATTTATATATTAATCGTATTTATCGTTAAAATATCGTAAATATATCACTTAAAATTATTTATTGACCATTTTAATTTAATCACAAATAGCTATTATAAAATCTTTTCACTCCTTCTTACATAAGATTCTGTTTCTTTAATAAACCTAAATTACTATAAAATATTGTATTTCTACGTAACACGAAACAATTTTTATTTTTAGCCAGTTTGTTTCGATGGTTTGTCATATTACTATAACAATTATTACACTAACTAAGAAATAGCAAATTATTATATACCATTAATAATTGTACATTTCGCTGACTGTTTTTACCATAAATTTTGGTCTTGTCAATATCGTGTTTTCTCTTTTAATTGGAGTTAAAATGCTTTAAAATAAAAGAAACCTATTTTTTAATTACAGTGTACGTTATGAAGCAGGAAATAGTAAACACCCATGTTATCACCAGAACATTGAATCTGCCTTTATGGTCCCTAATACTCTCTTGCAGATCATTGGAATTTCGAGCGATATTAAAAATCTAAATAATGTTAACATACATAATGAAATAAAAATTATGTATCGGCCAATAGAATTACTATCCTTAGTCCCTGTATGTTCTTGAGATTACTGTTAGTATTTGGACTGTGCTTCCGTTTAAAGCAATACAATTAGCTTAAATTGAATATAGTTTAAAAAGTCTGTTTACCACGTGAGTGAATACTGAGCAGAATATTGTTTGAGTACTGCCATACTGAGAGAGAAGGGTACAGAGAAATATCGTGGGATATTTAAATAGTAAGAGGTCTGAGATGAACTAGCACCATGTTTTGTTATACTGTAGTAACTTGTTTGTAAATATTCATGAATTTCCCAAGTTTGAGACATAAATGTACTTATAAATTTTTCTGTCAGTTAAAAAAAGGTTTTCAAATACTGGTTCGCATTTTCTGAGATATTGATGTAACAGTATAATGATTACTCGTGTGGATAACGCACGTAAGAAGTATTCCAGTTCTGGTTCAAAAAAGAAGAGTAGTATTTTGAAGAGCGACAAAGTTAAAAAACAAATTTTTTGCCTGATCGAATTAAAAGCATTTAACAATTAATTATCGAATATAAAAAAAAAAACAAAACAAAACGGGAACAAAGGGATTAAAATAAACGACTTTATTAGCGTTTTGTACCAGTTGTTAAAAAACGTTGTATACATAAATTACTGTATTGTTTTCGTAAAATATGTTATGAATACTAAATTATATATGCTCGCATTTGTAAAATATTGGATTATAACAAAAGAAACTGTATTGTTAGACAATACACAATAGTGGAACTAATGTTATCTATTTGAAAAAGTTGTTGTTGTGACACACTCAGAGCTTGAGCAGACAGGTTTTATTATAGGCGATAGTTTATTCTACGATAAGACAAAATGTAAGAGTATCATCAGCATACAAAACCGAAAAAGCTGAATCACTTTTAGGAAAGTTGAAAAATATAATTTGTTCAGGACCTTAGAAAATCTTTTAAATCACACAAAGAGCATTTCAAAGTTGTCAGCAATGTACGAATCTTAGGTTATATTCCGACATCTTGTTTTATATCCTTAAATCCTATATGAAACTCGCAAATCTATTACAATTTACCTTGGATTTCAATGCATTTTCGGTAATTTAACTACTAATAAGTATATGTTTTCCACATAATAATATTGCAATATGTTATCTATTACGTATAAAAACAAAAGTTTAAGGATATGAAATCCGACGTCGTGAAAGTTATTTAAAATTTTCCTAATGTGAAATATGGTGTTAGGATCTTTATTTTTGTACTGTGTCCCAAGACAATGTGGAAAATGTGCATCGAGTATATACAGGGTGATAACAGATATATATGAAAAAATAGATGACTTAAGCCGTTTTTTTGAGTTACTGGTTGTCAAAGAAAGGATTATAAAGTGTTTATCTACAAAATTTAATAAAGCTAAACAAGAAGCTTTTATTATATTTGTAAAGAAAGAAAAAATTAAAATACAACAGCTTTTACTTTATTATACAATCCTTTGAAAACTTATTACTGACCGAATTATTCATTCTGCTTAGGTAGTAAAATACAGTAAGAAAATACATGTCGTTTCATTATATGATGAAACAACGTAGGGACAATGTATACGACAATGCAGGAACAGTGAAGTCGTAGAACTGAGGACCGGACACAGACAGATAAGTAAAATGCAAAACTTTGTAAATTGGTCGCAAACTGGAGAACTAACTTTGGAAGGGAAAAATCTGATACAGAGCTGAATAAAGCTGGGCAAATCTATGTTGTGAACATGCTTTAAAGTTTTTCATGGAATTATAGGGACATCGAAGTACACCAGTCACTTTTAACATCCAGCACGTATGGCGTCTGAAACTTACAATACGAAACCTAAAATAGGTAAATGATTTTTATTTATTATCATCTTCGTACTTTTTAATACTTAAATATTAAAGTTTAATTAGTTTGAAGATAATCTAAAATGCAGATAGGAGGGGTATTTATTGTATCTTTAAAAATGAATCACATCCCATAGAGATATGATTATAAAGTTTGTAAAACTGTGTTCGGTTAAACATTGTTTTTTTATTAAAATCAAGACGGATGTCAGTACAAAAACTAAGAAATATAGAATCAATAAAACATGACATTCTCTAAAATAATGCTAATAATTTTTTGAGTCTCACTGTATGTATTTCTGTTTTGCATTTCGTTTACTTAAGAAAATTCAATAGCAATAGGCACAAATATGCCACATGGTTCTCTAATAAGTTATTTTGTTACTATTGTATTTCTGATAATATAATATTTCGGGGTACTTGTTTTTGAAATGTAAACCAATCTAAATTGTTATGAAAACCAAATAAACAAGTATTGAACTAAGATGAGAAAGAAATGGAAGATAAACATTTGTATCATGTAGAAATGTCAAATAAAAAACGTATTGATATTGTGGTCGACTTCTGGCAACTTCAGATTGAATTATTGAGTTCAACGGCTCGGAAATACATTATGTTTATAATGACATGTAACAGATTAAGATATTCTACATAATATGTTTTTAAACGGTTTGGTTGTTCTCAAAATTTAAATACACAAATAACAATATATTTCTGGCAACTTCAGATTGAATTATTGAGTTCAACGGCTCGGAATACATTATGTTTATAATGACATGTAAACAGATTAAGATATTCTACATAATATGTTTTTAACGGTTTGGTTGTTCTCAAAATTTAAATACACAAAATAACAATATATTTCTGGCAACTTCAGATTGGAATTATTGAGTTCAACGGCTCGGAATACATTATGTTTTTTAATGACATGTAAAAGATTAAGATATTCTACATAATATGTTTTTAAACTGTTTGTTTGTTCTCCAAAATTTAAATACGCAAATAACAATATATTTCTGGCAACTTCAGATTGAATTATTGAGTTCAACGGCTCGGAATACATTATGTTTATAATGGACATGTAACAGATTAAGATATTCTACATAATATGTTTTTTAAACGGTTTGTTTGTTCTCAAAATTTAAATACGCAAATAAACAATATATTTCTGGCAAACTTCAGATTGAATTATTGAGTTCAACGGCTCGGAATACATTATGTTTATAATGACATGTAAACAGATTAAGATATTCTACATAATATGTTTTTAACGGTTTGTTTGTTCTCAAAATTTAAATACGCAAATAACAATGTATTTCTGGCAACTTCAGATTGAATTATTGAGTTCAACGGCTCGGAATACATTATGTTTATAATGACATGTAACAGATTAAGATATTCTACATAATATGTTTTTAACGGTTTGGGTTGTTCTCAAAATTTAAATACACAAATAACAATAAATTATTATAAGTGAGAGCTGATTGAAGTGCTGATGGGTGATGGTCAATATTTCGATATAAAATAAAAGATAAAGCGCAAGTTTATGATCTGTCTATGAACTTTGACCACTGAAATGTTTATTAAAAGCGAACGGTTGACTTTGTTGTAAACCGATTCTATTCCTTACTTCTACCTTATTTGTTTGAACGAAGGTTTAGCTGTAGACAAACTCAACGTAATCTCACGATCATTATCAGTATATTCATAATACGTATTGATGAGTTAATTCATTTGATTAGGGACTCCTTTATATTTATTACAAACATCTCTAATAAATATTATACAAATGTGTAGACATAAAGTAAATAAGACATTACACCCTGCCTGTTTGGTCAACGTACATTACATGTATAGGGTATCGGAATTTGCATTAAGACTGGGAACCGATTTGGAGAAAGGTAAATTAAACTCAGATAATACCGGGATAAATATACTAAACATTTACGTTACACTTTGCAGTATAGTAGATAGGGCCATATTTTCATGCATACTAGTTTTTAATTGTAGTAAAAAATTTTACAGAAACTTGTCAAAGTTGTCATATGACCTGAAGCAAACTTGTTAGAAGAATTGAAAGAGGATTATCAAGCAACGTCGAGCGTGGGTGTTGTTTTTGATTGGTAACCGCTGAGCGATCCTGTCCTTGCAAGCGGTCCGCCTGCCCGGCCATTGGTTAGGGGGCTTCTTAGCTCTAACTCCGCCTGGTAAAAATAAGACATCTTTAATTTACTTTTTATTATAGTCTGTACTTTTCAATTTTAAATGTTATTTTATAAAAAAAAACTGAGTTGAGAGTGTGTAATGCCTGTAAATAGGTCTGATAGGATGAATAATCGTTTTCTTCAGAGTAATGATTTTGCTAGTACCGATATAATTTTGTCAATCGTTCATATGTGGCCATTTTCAATCCCATTATAACAAATTTTGGCAACACATCACCTCAGGGTGACATTTATCTGGTCACTTAAGCACTTTATCAGAATGTAAAATTAAAACTCTGACTACAAATGAGCAATGCCACACGCAAATTCATAACCTACAAAATCATACCTTCCAGTTCACAATCTGATTTACAGAGTCATAACTACTTAAACATACCGGTCAAACAACGGTTAATACATATATGGTGATTTACCGTCTGGAATCCCTAACAGTGAAAAAAGTATAGAACTCAATTTTTGTGGACACTTGTGATTTTTCTTATCGACTGACTCATAAAGTTGGTTAATTTAAGCTTAATTAACTCTTATTTATACATGTTATACAAAAACTGTTAGGTAAAAATGATTAGATATACCTGTCATTTAACGTCAAACCTCTTGATCTGATATACACTGATTATTTTTTAAGAGTTAAACTTATTTCTTCTTATAAAATATTATTTAGTACTATAGTCTAATAGGACTCATGAAGGTTATTACGTATGTTTAGACATGTAATAAACAAATTTACATCTCTTGTAAAATGCATATTTCCTTACAGGGTGTGAAATTAATATGTATATTTACTAGTTTTTAATTTAATATTATAGTTTAAAGTACTTTAATGTTGTATATTATGTCTTATAAAATATTTGGACAATTATCTTCAGCATTTTTGGTCACAAGAGTTATGAAAAAGGTCCAGAGATGAACTTACACACAAAGGCTAGTACATGGGATGTAATTACTTCTTAGTAAAAAGTCATACTATTAAATGTTCTTGTAACTGGATGTTGAGTTTATTTCCACTAAACAAACGATTCAACATTGTTGTTTCTCGTAGTAATTGAATGTACATTATTGACATTCAATTTGACATTCAATTGGTATACCGGTGGTAAATTACACGATAAATAAGAAAAACTTAATTCCTCCAGCAGTTGATCACTAATCTTACGCAGGAACACGGGTTCAGCAACTCCATAAACTTAACAATATCCGTGACACAGAGTTCTTGCCTCTCTGACTTCTACTAGTAAAACTGTATCAGGCTTTAAAACTTTATTACTGTCTATAGACTAAGTATTCTTTATATAGAGCTGTATAAAGAAGTATTCTTATACAGAAAAATCTCAATCACTTGTGTGGAAAAATATAAGTTGTATAGTATCTTAAACACTGTTATATAATCACGTTTAAACCACAGTTAGTTCAATTCGACATTGTCTGTAAAAGTACGAACCTGAGGTACTTTTTATTCCATGGATCCTTTTTTCAGAAACTTGAATCCAGTCTGGATCCTGTAAATATATAAAAAAATACTTTTGATACAATTTATTATTTTTCTAACATTTAAGCTGCAATTAAATCTATGGCTTTACCACATAATAAATTTCAATATGCTATTGGGTGGCAGCCAAAATCTGAAATTCAAAGATATTGAACCAGAAATCGTATTCCTATTCCAAATAAAATTTTATAATATAAAGTATGGTAAATAAGTTTTATAAGGATGAATTTATAGTTAAATCAATACTATACACGCTTATAACTTAAAAGTTAGGCCCATTTTAACTGTATAATCATGTTGCTTTGTGTAGTCGTTGTAACATCGACTGAATTGTTTGGATTAAATTTTTCTTCTGTTGATATCTAATATTTTATAGCCCTATAGCATTATAATATGCTAAGGAGACATAAAAATTAATCGTATACATTTAATAATATGTAACAATTTTAATACAGCTTTAACTATTATATATATCACAAGGATAAACATTATTTCATTAAGATTAAGCACTCACATTAAAATGTTCAATAGTTACCAAAACATTTATTGTTTTTATTTATCAATTTTTATTACATAGTTTGTTTAATTTAGCAAAGTCATAAACCGATATATTGATCGTAATTTGTATACAAATATTGTGGCGATAGGGTACATTTCAATTGAAATAATTTTGTCATGGTTTATTATGACCAATTCTAGTAAATCCAAAAATATCTTGTGGCGAAAAAATAAATTAATAATTTAAATCTTGTACTAAAACTAAACTAAATTAGAGCATGTTTTAGTTTTTCGTGATAAAAATCAAATGCCTCCCTTTTCTAATTACTCAGGATCTTTACATGTATACTGGTTATGTGTGTGAACCACATACAGTATGATAACATAAATACATAAATAAGATTTGTCTGAAACGCATGCTTATGCTAGTATACGACCGTTTTTCTAGTGCCAGATTAATATTGTTAAACAAGAAACTATGATTATATTCGGAAAGAAATAAAAATACAAATAAAGCAGTTTTTATTTTGTATAATGTCAACACCTCCTCTGAGACTTGTTAATGGCCTAATTTTCATTGTGATAAAGCACTAAAAAGAGAAAGAAAAAAAAACTTAAATTTATTATTTAATGAAACACCCGATGAGGAGTTCGATGTTGAAGGAAAATGCAGAGAACAGTGAAGTCGTAGAAAAAAAAACTAAGAACCGGTACACAGACAGACAAGCTGAGCATAACTTTTTAAATTGCTTCGTGAACTGGAGAACTAACTTCGAAACGGATATTTGATACTGAGCTGTATGAAGCTGGGCAAATTTATGTTGTGAACATGCTTTGTAGTTTTGCCCGGAATTAGAGACATCGAAATACACAAGTTATCTTTTTCAGTCTACACTTATTTAGTATGTATATTACTATAGAAGCATTTTATATTCAAATATTATTATTTATTTTTACGTTCATACTTTAATAAAACTTAAAACAAGAAGTTTTACACACGTTTATAACAATCTAAAATGTATTCTGAGGCGTATTTACTGTGTATTGAAAAATGAGTCACCTCCCATAATTCTATAATTACATAAGGAGCGTGTTTGAGGTGTAATATTGTTTTTTTTAGTTAAAATCAAGATGGCTGGCCAGTACAATTGTTTTAATGTACATTAATAATTCAAGGAACATTAAAACCACATTTTCTCAATGTATCCCATTGTTTAAGTCAAACTGTTGTGTTTTCCATTTTGTGTATTACTTAATTAAGAATATTATACAACACCAAACAATTACTAATAAACAACATGAATTGACAAGTGAAAACTAAATTATCAAGAATTTTATGAAGGAGAAAGAGTAAGACAATTTTAAGGAAATTAATTTTATTATTTGGAAATAACAAATGAAAATTAAAAAAAGTACACGTAAACAAGTATCAACTATCTCTAAACTGCAGGTTTAGTTATTCTGTTGATTGTTTCAGAATACAATTATGTATGATAATACAAGTAATAGATTTTGATACTCTTCAAAATATTTTCTGTGAGGGTTTGCTTTCACTCAAAATGTGAATGCACACGTGACAACAAATATCAAACTGTGAGAACTGAATGGTTATACAATGGCCTCGTGTGTTAAGGCGTCAAAGTTTGTCTATAGCTACATAAAGAGCATGTTCAAATTCGGTCTATGAACACTGATAGGTAGTTTACTGTTGACCTTGCACTGAAAATTATTATTCTTTAAATAACGATGTTTTGTTTATAAACTTCTGAAAATGCTGTACTGAATCAACTCCACGCCTTATTTCTATTTCACAAGATTATTTTAAAGATAAATGGGGGCATTTGTACAGAAAGATATTTAATATTTTAACTTCGTACACTCTGTAAAAAACGTGTGTATAATTGAAAATAAACTGATGATAAATCAATTTTAAAACATTTATAAGTATTCTCGGTTGGATTCTTCTAAAACTAATGTTAAATTTTCATAAAATTCTTTGTTGCTAATAAAGAAAAAACTAATTCTTTGTGCAATGAAACTATTTGTTGTGTGTTTGGAACTCCTACATTGTGTAATATTTCCAATCTATTTTGGCTTCATTGTTTAAGGATAAGCGGGTTGACTTGCAACTCGATATTTATTCCTCTAGTAAAAAATAAGCTTCTGGGTTGTGTATCCGTAAATAAGTGAAATTATTACCGATGCTAGTTAATTTTGCTGACAACACTTTTGATATGTTTAGAGTCACAACCAATACCTCGAAAGAGTAGATTTCTAGGATTTACTTGCTACTTGCCTGTTTAATTAAAATCCTTGTTGAAATCCTACAGAATAACACAGACAATTCATATTTAAGGTAATCTACTAATGTGTGTGATTTATTACGAGATTAAATTGCTATTTATTATTCTATTCAGCATAACTCTTATAGCTATGAACTTTCAATACAGCTTTTGCTTGTTTTCATCTTTGTTTACCTACCTTTTTATCTTTGAGGCAGTGGGTACTATAGATTTATCGTGGCGATGTTTATATTCAGTATCCGTAACTATCTATATTTAGCATAGGTTCAGTTGTTTCAGTGAGCAATACAGCACGAAGGATATGAGGGAGGATGAGAAGGAATCCCTCATGAGGCTCATTAGCGCTTTGAGTAGAATAATGCAATAATCTTTTCTTAGCTAGTGTGTATTTTAAATTATTTTAGATTATTCCATGTAAAATGTTTGCGTGACGAGGAGTGGTGGGGTTGGGAATTATTTTTATTGAAATTAACTTTACATTGTTTTTATAGTATATGGTACGAAAACTCAGTAATTGGTGAATTTTGATTGTTATTTGTATTTGGGGTTTGAGGACTTCACCATGATTGCAGAGGATCATACATTGGATTCCTACAACAGCTCTTACAGGACAAAGAATTAATTACTTTCAGTATCAATTGTTAGGTGTTCATCAGCGGTTTTAAACACTAACCCATCGTACACGTATCAGAAAAGTACTGTAGTACATAGCAATAGAATATACTCCAATGCCAAACAACCAAACTAGAGATTTATTAATTTTTTAGCCATCATTCGTACATTAATTAAAACTTTGACAATGATTTTTTTATCCTAAACAGATTTGTATTTTTGTACCAATCAATTTGAAAGACCAGCTAAAGAGTTTTTTATTCAGGTTTATCACAATCAGCAGTTGCCGGACTGAACTGTTATCTGTTTGTCAATATGGTTAAAGCTTCATCATCAGTCAGGTTGTGTGTTACAGTATGACTGGCGTCATATTGGAGGTTGTGTGTACGTCATCAGCTGCTGCGTCACTATTTTTCTATAAACGTTTCCTTTATTTGTATTTTCACTGTCAATAGCTAATTAAAACTACAGTAATGCAACTTTTAAATATCTACATTTGAAATGAAGTATTTAAATGTATTTAGTTATTTACATTCTAGCTTATGTAGCTGAATTTCATGAGTTTACGATTTTTCTGAAGTACAAGTTATTTAAGCCTTTGCACGCCAGCAGCCCATTTTCTAAAAGTACCAGCCAAAAACGCCAAGGCATTTTTTCACCCTCTTCGCAAGGTTTCGTATAAACCTCCATATGTTTTTTATTTTTCAACATATCTTAATGATTTTTGTACTGTTCTTTTTCTTAATAAATTCTCTTTCAAATAAAATGGGGTTTAATATTTTTTATTATTAGTTTATGTTTGTAATAAAAAAAGTTACACTAAAAAATATTTTTTAATTTGTAAAAAACATTTTTTTGCACACTTAAGTGATTTTCAAAAAAATATTTGGTGCTTTTCAGTTACACAGCACTAAATTATATATAATTCTTAACCTAATTATACAATTTCAAATGCTTACCTTATGTACTATTGTGATTATGACGTTTTCCCTAGAAGTTGACATATATGTAAATTTGGTCAGATGCAAGTAAAGTATTATACTGTATATATATTTGTAAATTCACTATGCTCAGAACTAAAAATGTCAAACACACAAAAACTAAATCACCATTAGTTAGTCTTTTACTTATAAACATCACAAAACTAACAATTCACTGAGCTATGTACATTATTTACACTTTATTGACTAAGGCTTTTTAGCATCTGTGTTCACCAAAACAAAGGAGGTGAACACCCCTCTTACAGTTCTTACAAATAAGTCTTGATTTCTTCCTACGCCCTCCAGCTGCAGTACTTATTTTACTACATACAGCACAGTTCCTCTCCATATTCCCTGGTAAATGTTCTAAACCAAAACCATTTGGTCCGTCTCCTCCGACCATATTTCGGGGCTGATTATTTTTATCAAGCCACTCTTGAGAAAGGTCCTCAATAATACTAACAGTGAACTGAAGCCTTGACATTTGTTTTCCCCAGTACAATTTTCCTTATATATATATATACGAATTCAGGATCATTCGGGCAAACACATTAAATGTGACTTTCTTCCAGTATTTTACTGTCCTTCGTTCATTCTAGGTAGCAATACAACATTTGGTCTGACCCATCAACACCTCCCATGTAGTGGTTGTATTGGTCAATCATTTTCAGGTTTTGTTTTTGTTTCTTCCCTATTATGCCTTTTTCTAGTTTTTTCAACAGTCCTAGGAGTACCCTTTGTAGACAGTAATATAACAGGTTTCTTTTGGACTTTTTTTTGTCTCTGTAAGCTAGCATAAGAAGATTTCTCATTTCTCATATAAAGTGATTGACCAACATCCAGTTTTGCCTTCATTGGGTCAGGTATTCCCTTTCTGTTTCTCCTGATGGTTCCTGTTATATAGGTAGATTTGCTGAACAAAAATTTTGCAAGAGGTATAGTGTTGAAGAAGTTGTCTACAAATAAAGTGGTAACCCTTTTTCCATGTATTGTCCAATTTGTAGTAATGTTTTGACAACTTTGTAGGCTAGAACCATTTTCATTGTTACCATCTGCATCTCTTTTTCCCTTTATAGCAGGTAAAAGCCAGGCAATATTTAGAGACAGAGTCACATAACATCCACAACTTGATGCCCCACTTGTGGTGGTGTTTGTTTGGTAAATACTGAATAAGTTGAGAGTGACTTTTTGTCCCTACGAGACTTTCATCAATAGAAATCTCCCTATGTGGAGTGTAGTGAGTCTTGAATAGCCTATTGACATGTTCTAATAGGGGTTGAAACTTTCCTGCAGGATCATAACCAGGCTGATCAGGTTTAGATAGAGTACGATTATCAACTATGTGGAAAAATTGAAGGATTGCTTCAAACCGATTTCTACTAAACATATCTCGAAACCAAGGGCTAGCCTGTGACTTCATGGTTGACCAGTAACTATTTATTGTTGGTTTTTTTGTTGAGACCCATATTTAGGATGACTGCTAGAAAAGCTCTCATTTCTGAGAGTGATGAAACAGGTCGCCATTTGTGTACTCTAGCTCCAGGAGACAAATTTGGATGGCTCTGCATGTATGCTGTTGCATATCGATTAGTTTCAGCAACAAAGGTTTGCAGCAAACCCAATGTAAAAAATAAATTGAAGTACTGGACCGGCTTTGCATCACTTGGTGGACAGTGTTTTGGTCCAGGAATTTCAGAAAAAACAAAGGATGTGGTATTGCCTGGGTCCCCAATATCATTTGTGATTTTTCCATTCATTTAGGCCTACATCAGGAATTCCTTGGTTGACATTTTGTTGGTTGGTAGTGTTATTAGGCCTAGGTCTGACCAAATTATTTTGATCCAAACCAGAGGCAACAGGCACAACATTTGAAGGCCTACCTCTTTTTGTACCACTAGGCCTACCTGCAGACGTGGAGGGCAAGTCTAGGTCGTCAGAAGAATAATCCGCATTATTATCGGAAAGTACAAAGTCCGGGTCTTCGTCCGTGTCATCTACTGGATCACAAATATGTTCTTCACCACCAGAATCTGAATCGGCACTGGAATCCTCTGACTGAGAAATGTTGTCAACAAAATCGTCACTTAGTTCGTCTTCCAAAACGTTAAATCCGGCTTCAACTAATCCACTAAACAACGTATTTTCACTCGCCGGTGACCTTTCCCGCTTTCTTTTACTCATTTTACTAAGTATAAAACAACAATAAACAATAAAACAGTTATAAAAACGAAAGAACTGTGTAAAACACGACGTGTAAACAAACAGTACGATCGGCAGCGCAACCTCGACTGTGACAAGTAATCCAACTGCCGCACAGCTGAAATAAAACACAAATACCACCGAAGTAAAGACTCCATAGAGTATTAAATCGTTATAAGCGTATAAAGCAACTAATAGACAATCATTAGATCGAATATCATGCCGATCTGATGTACTAAAACAAATTAGAAAGAGAAATTCGTGACGTCCGTGTCACACGGCCGTCGGCGTTTTTCGATTGAGTACCCGACGTCCGTGTCACACGGACGTTGGCGTGCAAAGGGTTAAATAACTTATTCCCTTTGTTTATTATAATCACAAACTACCTCACAGTGTATGTGTGGTTAAGATAATGACTATGTAAAAACACCACGTAAATTGACTATCGCCAGCCTAGCTGCATTATGTGAATATTTCATTGCTACTTCCAGGATATTTGAAAGACATGCAAAAGCTAGTAGAGTACGCACAGCTCAGGACCCAATTCTTGGAACGAACATGTGAAATTTTTGAAATATCTGGATCCTTATCACGTGTCAAGTCGTTCATGGAGGCTTACTCATAGTGTTTATGGAGATTGGGTGGAATACATGGAGCGTTGACTCTTAAGTTTATTCTATTCCCATGACTTTTATGAGGAACAAAATCAAGTTTGAACACTTAAAATATCACTTAAGCGATATCATGCGAAACATTCTTTCTACTTATATGAAAAGTGAGAAGAACAGTAAACTGTCTTGAGTGTCAGGATTCATATATGTCCAAAAAAACTAAAAAACCCAAAAAACGGCTTCGTATCCTAATCACCATCCATAAGAAACAATGTATAATAATAAGCATCCTTATGATCTAATAGGCTACTCTTGGTATGGTGTAAGAGATAAAAAAGCGTTGTTGAAAAAGGAGCTATTTCTGAGTCGGTGAGGACTTGAATATCTTTGAGTTCCCCTAATCAGCCCTCTATGAAAAGGCAATAACAATATATTCACAAAATAAAACCTAACCCTGGAAACACTCTGAGTAAGTTACAGAACGGGTCGGGTAATTTTTACTCTGATTTAATAGTGGAATATGTCAACATAGACATAACTAATACTAACTTTTATGTTCACTTACTTTAAAATTCCCTAAATACTAATATATCACAGTTTTTATTAAATTGCAATAGCGGAATAATGCATTAATGTTTATTAATGATGAACTATTAATTCAGAACACATTACTGAGATTTGATAAACCTAAAGTAACAAGTAACAGTTCGCTGATAGTTCGGCGCAGAGTCTAAAAAAATATTAACAAATATAAGAATTTAATACTCGTTTGTAATATTTAATAGAAAACTTACTTACAAGTAGGACACTTTTGAGAAATATAGAACAATTAAAGGTAGTTTGTAAAATACAAATTATAGAAATAAATCAAAAGTCGGTTGACAAATAAATACAATGCTACAACTGATGAGATTTTATTAAATATATCAATTTAATTTATGTAACACTTGCTTGTGTAAAACGCGTATTGTCTGCATTGCATTGGGGAATAAAGTTTTCCAACACGCTTGAGATTCAGTTATGAAACCATTATAAATAATTCAAACTTTTATATAATTTTCCGAATTAGGTATTTACATGGGCGAGTGTTAAATACTCTTGTAGGTGTTTGTTTTGAATAAAAACATCGTTTTAAAAACAAGAAACTAGTTTTCTTCTCCCTTAACCTGTTTACAAACGTTTTTGTACCAGCTATTATAAATAATTGTTAAGAGTAAATAACAAAGTACTATTGTTTTCTTATTAATATATAATTAGATTTATTATTTTTCTTAACCTATAGAGTATTATTCTTTGAGTAAAAACGTTTATTATTAATTTTGAAAATGATTTTATGAGCCGACCCTTCGCCTTATTCCGTTTTACGAGATTATACTTTTCAATATATATATACAAGTTACTTCTTAGTATCAGTTGCACCCGAGGTTCTTGGAACTACATTCTTGGCGGGAACTAAATAATCTCATTGGCACGGGTATAAATGTTTCTCTCGTAAAATTTTTCAGCTGCCGCGCACCACCTCGCACGCATGTTCGTAAGTAGAATTTATATTTTCGTATTATAAATTAGCCCTTTCATGGGAGACATCTAAATTTCAATTTAATATAAAGTCAAGTTGTAAATAGTAAATTAAATTACCGTGGTTGATGTTTTATTTTGCAGATTAATATGGATAATAGTGTGGTCATGTCCTTTTGATGAGACAACGTTTTCATGAATGGCTTGTACCATAGTTCAAATTCATTTATGCTGAATCGCGGTAGGAAGTAGGCTCTTATTAACTAGACGCGGTGCGTGGACATTTTTTTGTTCAGTTGGACCGGCAATCAGCTGATCGGTCAGTGACGTATCGGGTGATGCGTTCCTCCCGGCTCGCTGGTCAGTTCGAGTCTTGAAGCCACGACGACAAGGTCCTGTTGGAGAATCGCAGCTCTTCCTCTAACCCTATAGTGTGGGATTTAGAGTAATTCCATTTTTTATCGCGTGTAAATTTAATTCAAGTTTTTTAATTTTTCTTCAGTGCGTATTAAATCCCTATCAGCCTCCGTAATCTTCAAAGTAGTAAGTCCCGTACCAGCGTTTAGTTAATATCTTTGATTTTTTATACTGTTGTAATTAAAATTTCTAAAGTTTCCCATCTTTCAGAGTCTGAGAATTAATTACATTTTTTGAAGTATTGTGAATTAAATTTTGGTCATAAAGTTAATATCAAGTTTTGTGTTATATTGATTTTGAGTATTTTGAGAAGAGAACTTTTATTTTATTTTGTTAATTTAAACCATTTTTTGAGAAGTATAAATTTTTAGTTTCATTTTAATTTTAATTCATTTTTAATCAGACTCTTAATTAGATTTGTTCGATTGTGTGAAGTTTTAAAGAAAATCGAATCAAAAGTTTGTAAAACTTTGTTAATTTTTTTTTGGTAAACTTGAATTTCGGAATAAACCAAGTATTTCCGAAAAGTTGTTTAATTTATAAAGTATTAGCTCCATATAAATTTAAAATATGTGCTATAAAAACGGTACATAATTTGCGCGAATCTGCTTTTTCCTTTTGAGCATAAACTTGTACAACAGGTTATTTACAGGAAAGAACTTGTAAACTTGCATAAACTTGTCTGATACCTGTAAGTGTGTGTAACTTGTATAAGACTTGTATAAGACTTGTATGAACTTGAACATTGTGTATAAACCTGCATAATTTTGTGTAGTGTGTAAGACTGAGGACTTAGAATAATATTGTGAGTTTGGAATATTTGATTTATTTTAAGAAAATTATTTTAAAATAAAAATGGAGCTAGCGCATGTGGATCTGTTGCTCAAAAAGGAATTAATATTTGAAATAAATTTTTAGGGACGGAAATGCTTTTAAATACGACGCTGTTAGAATCTTAGGAAAATGTGAAGGTCCACTTTGAAATTTAATATTAGGGACAGGGCTTGTAATCTGAAAAGGGGTTATAAAATAATTATGGTTATAGAAAGGTTCAAGAACAATGAGAGCAGGAGATAGGAATATTGTTGAGAGTTTCCTGTGTACATTTTAAAAAGGTCCGGATGTGCCCAAGCCACAATAGCCCAGCCCCTTGTAAAAAGGATTTGTTTGTAGAGTCCGTATCGTAAAAGTTTAATTACAAGTGAACCTGATAATGTGAAAACTAAGTGGGCCCGATAAGTGAAAGAGTTTATGACACGGCAGTAAAGATAGGACTGGGCAATATGATTGAATATTTTCATGTGAAATGCTTATCAGAAATAACAAGGAAATATTGATCCTGGTAAAATGTCTTTTTTGGTTCTAAAAGTAAAGATAGGTTGTTTTTCTTTAAAGGTGCATATTTCAAAATTTAAATTTAAATTTAAATACAAAATTTGAAAAATTTGAAATTTGAGAACTCTATAAACATTAACCCCCCCCCCCCCCCGGCAAAGGTCAGTATGTTTTATTTTCAGGAAAATTATATTGTTGAAAAGGAATTGAAGATGGGTCTAAAAACAATAAAATGACAATATAATTTTTTTTTATTTCTAAATTAACTTCAAGAATTGATTATATAATTATGTATTAATTTGGCCCAAAACACAAAACAAGTTAAGTATGAGAGTCCAGTAGCTTATTATAATAGTAAAAATAAATAATGGAATATAAAAGGGTGATGTGACGACGTTTTTATTTCAGCACATTGTATGGCTAAGATGAGAAGTTCATAATATAAAATGCCAGTGTAAGTGTGTAATAGAAGTGTTGTTGTAAACCATGTAATTTTCAGGGACAATGAATGGCATTAATGGTGTATAAAGTAAATACACAGATGTATTCTGATGTATTGTGATATATCATGAGATATATTTCTTCCCTGTTCCTTCAAATGTAGAAGGACAGGGTAATTTTGGTAATGTTGTGGTGTTGTTGTCCCCTGTTCCTTCCAATAGAGAAGGACAGGGTAATATTTTTTGGTATACAATGAGTTGTATTAATACTGATATTTCTTCCCTGTTCCTTCAAATGTAGAAGGACAGGGTAATATTGTTTTTTTTTATCACTATATGAGGTTTATTGTGTGTAAACAATTGATTATTGTGCCATTGTAATCCCTGTAAATTGATTGTATTGTAATTAACAACATCTGGTAATGGTTTACATTCGTGACACTGGCGCAGGCGTACAATAAGAACACCGTGAAAGACTGACAGCCATACAATTATAACGGAGGGAATATTTTGTAAAAGGAATGTCCTCCAAGAGCTCAATGCCTCGCTGGCTGAAATTGTTATTAGATTGGAGGAGCAGGTAGCATGCTATTAGCGAACCAGAGCCAGCCAACCACGAGATCAACGAGGCCGCCGCACTGCACCGGCCGTACAATCATTGGAGAAGCTACCTGCCTCTACTCCTCACCTACCACATCCCTCTGCGATGGCTACCTGGGGACCCACACTGGACGTCGGACACCTTCTACCACATCACCCCTCGGACTACACATCACAGCCTCCACGTAGTGATAAGTACAAAAGAATTGTTATTTAAAAGTGTGCATGTGGAGGGATATTATTGTACTTAGTCCGGGATGAGTGTTTAAAGGTTTAGGTTCCTACCGTGATTGCAGCTTCGGGCTAGGGAAAATATGTACCATAGTTCAAATTCATTTATGCTGAATCGCGGTAGGAAGTAGGCTCTTATTAACTAGACGCGGTGCGTGGACATTTTTTTGTTCAGTTGGACCGGCAATCAGCTGATCGGTCAGTGACGTATCGGGTGATGCGTTCCTCCCGGCTCGCTGGTCAGTTCGAGTCTTGAAGCCACGACGACAAGGTCCTGTTGAGAAATCGCAGCTCTTCCTCTAACCCTATAGTGTGGGATTTAGAGTAATTCCATTTTTTATCGCGTGTAAATTTAATTCAAGTTTTTTAATTTTTCTTCAGTGCGTATTAAATCCCTATCAGCCTCCGTAATCTTCAAAGTAGTAAGTCCCGTACCAGCGTTTAGTTAATATCTTTGATTTTTTATACTGTTGTAATTAAAATTTCTAAAGTTTCCCATCTTTCAGAGTCTGAGAATTAATTACATTTTTTGAAGTATTGTGAATTAAATTTTGGGTCATAAAGTTAATATCAAGTTTTGTGTTATATTGATTTTGAGTATTTTGAGAAGAGAACTTTTATTTTATTTTGTTAATTTAAACCATTTTTTGAGAAGTATAAATTTTTTAGTTTCATTTTAATTTTAATTCATTTTTAATCAGACTCTTAATTAGATTTGTTCGATTGTGTGAAGTTTTAAAGAAAATCGAATCAAAAGTTTGTAAACTTTGTTAATTTTTTTTGGTAAACTTGAATTTCGGAATAAACCAAGTATTTCCGAAAAGTTGTTTAATTTATAAAGTATTAGCTCCATATAAATTTAAAATATGTGCTATAAAAACGGTACATAATTTGCGCGAATCTGCTTTTTCCTTTTGAGCATAAACTTGTACAACAGGTTATTTACAGGAAAGAACTTGTAAACTTGCATAAACTTGTCTGATACCTGTAAGTGTGTGTAACTTGTATAAGACTTGTATAAGACTTGTATGAACTTGAACATTGTGTATAAACCTGCATAATTTTGTGTAGTGTGTAAGACTGAGGACTTAGAAATAATATTGTGAGTTTGGAATATTTGATTTATTTTAAGAAAAATTATTTTAAAATAAAAATGGAGCTAGCGCATGTGGATCTGTTGCTCAAAAAGGAATTAATATTTGAAATAAATTTTTAGGGACGGAAATGCTTTTAAATACGACGCTGTTAGAATCTTAGGAAAATGTGAAGGTCCACTTTGAAATTTAATATTAGGGACAGGGCTTGTAATCTGAAAAGGGGTTATAAAATAATTATGGTTATAGAAAGGTTCAAGAACAATGAGAGCAGGAGATAGGAATATTGTTGAGAGTTTCCTGTGTACATTTTAAAAAGGTCCGGATGTGCCCAAGCCACAATAGCCCAGCCCCTTGTAAAAAAGGATTTGTTTTGTAGAGTCCGTATCGTAAAGTTTAATTACAAGTGAACCTGATAAGTGAAAACTAAGTGGGCCCCGATAAGTGAAAGAGTTTATGACACGGCAGTAAAGATAGGACTGGGCAATATGATTGAATATTTTCATGTGAAATGCTTATCAGAAATAACAAGGAAATATTGATCCTGGTAAAATGTCTTTTTTTGGTTCTAAAAGTAAAGATAGGTTGTTTTTCTTTAAAGGTGCATATTTCAAAATTTAAATTTAAATTTAAATACAAAATTTGAAAAATGTGAAATTTGAGAACTCTATAAACATTAACCCCCCCCCCCCCCCGGCAAAGGTCAGTATGTTTTATTTTCAGGAAAATTATATTGTTGAAAAGGAATTGAAGATGGGTCTAAAAACAATAAAATGACAATATAATTTTTTTTATTTCTAAATTAACTTCAAGAATTGATTATATAATTATGTATTAATTTGGCTCAAAACACAAAACAAGTTAAGTATGAGAGTCCAGTAGCTTATTATAATAGTAAAAATAAATAATGGAATATAAAAGGGTGATGTGACGACGTTTTTATTTCAGCACATTGTATGGCTAAGATGAGAAGTCATAATATAAAATGCCAGTGTAAGTGTGTAATAGAAGTGTTGTTGTAAACCATGTAATTTTCAGGGACAATGAATGGCATTAATGGTGTATAAAGTAAATACACAGATGTATTCTGATGTATTGTGATATATCATGAGATATATTCTTTCCCTGTTCCTTCAAATGTAGAAGGACAGGGTAATATTTTTTGGTATACAATGAGTTGTATTAATACTGATATTTCTTCCCTGTTTCCTTCCAATAGAGAAGGACAGGGTAATATTTTTTGGTATACAATGAGTTGTATTAATACTGATATTTCTTCCCTGTTCCTTCAAATGTAGAAGGACAGGGTAATATTGTTTTTTTTATCACTATATGAGGTTTATTGTGTGTAAACAATTGATTATTGTGCCATTGTAATCCCTGTAAATTGATTGTATTGTAATTAACAACATCTGGTAATGGTTTACATTCGTGACACTGGCGCAGGCGTACAATAAGAACACCGTGAAAGACTGACAGCCATACAATTATACGGAGGGAATATTTTGTAAAAGGAATGTCCTCCAAGAGCTCAATGCCTCGCTGGCTGAAATTGTTATTAGATTGGAGGAGCAGGTAGCATGCTATTAGCGAACCAGAGCCAGCCAACCACGAGATCAACGAGGCCGCCGCACTGCACCGGCCGTACAATCATTGGAGAAGCTACCTGCCTCTACTCCTCACCTACCACATCCCTCTGCGATGGCTACCTGGGGACCCACACTGGACGTCGGACACCTTCTACCACATCACCCCTCGGACTACACATCACAGCCTCCACGTAGTGATAAGTACAAAAGAATTGTTATTTAAAAGTGTGCATGTGGAGGGATATTATTGTACTTAGTCCGGGATGAGTGTTTAAAGGTTTAGGTTCCTACCGTGATTGCAGCTTCGGGCTAGGGAAAATATGTACCATAGTTCAAATTCATTTATGCTGAATCGCGGTAGGAAGTAGGCTCTTATTAACTAGACGCGGTGCGTGGACATTTTTTTGTTCAGTTGGACCGGCAATCAGCTGATCGGTCAGTGACGTATCGGGTGATGCGTTCCTCCCGGCTCGCTGGTCAGTTCGAGTCTTGAAGCCACGACGACAAGGTCCTGTTGAGAATCGCAGCTCTTCCTCTAACCCTATAGTGTGGGATTTAGAGTAATTCCATTTTTTATCGCGTGTAAATTTAATTCAAGTTTTTTAATTTTTCTTCAGTGCGTATTAAATCCCTATCAGCCTCCGTAATCTTCAAAGTAGTAAGTCCCGTACCAGCGTTTAGTTAATATCTTTGATTTTTTATACTGTTGTAATTAAAATTTCTAAAGTTTCCCATCTTTCAGAGTCTGAGAATTAATTACATTTTTTGAAGTATTGTGAATTAAATTTTGGTCATAAAGTTAATATCAAGTTTTGTGTTATATTGATTTTGAGTATTTTGAGAAGAGAACTTTTATTTTATTTTGTTAATTTAAACCATTTTTTGAGAAGTATAAATTTTTAGTTTCATTTTAATTTTAATTCATTTTTTAATCAGACTCTTAATTAGATTTGTTCGATTGTGTGAAGTTTTAAAGAAAATCGAATCAAAAGTTTGTAAACTTTGTTAATTTTTTTTGGTAAACTTGAATTTCGGAATAAACCAAGTATTTCCGAAAAGTTGTTTAATTTATAAAGTATTAGCTCCATATAAATTTAAAATATGTGCTATAAAAACGGTACATAATTTGCGCGAATCTGCTTTTTCCTTTTGAGCATAAACTTGTACAACAGGTTATTTACAGGAAAAGAACTTGTAAACTTGCATAAACTTGTCTGATACCTGTAAGTGTGTGTAACTTGTATAAGACTTGTATAAGACTTGTATGAACTTGAACATTGTGTATAAACCTGCATAATTTTGTGTAGTGTGTAAGACTGAGGACTTAGAATAATATTGTGAGTTTGGAATATTTGATTTATTTTAAGAAAATTATTTTAAAATAAAAATGGAGCTAGCGCATGTGGATCTGTTGCTCAAAAAGGAATTAATATTTGAAATAAATTTTTAGGGACGGAAATGCTTTTAAATACGACGCTGTTAGAATCTTAGGAAAATGTGAAGGTCCACTTTGAAATTTAATATTAGGGACAGGGCTTGTAATCTGAAAAGGGGTTATAAAATAATTATGGTTATAGAAAGGTTCAAGAACAATGAGAGCAGGAGATAGGAATATTGTTGAGAGTTTCCTGTGTACATTTTAAAAAGGTCCGGATGTGCCCAAGCCACAATAGCCCAGCCCCTTGTAAAAAGGATTTGTTTGTAGAGTCCGTATCGTAAAGTTTAATTACAAGTGAACCTGATAAGTGAAAACTAAGTGGGCCCGATAAGTGAAAGAGTTTATGACACGGCAGTAAAGATAGGACTGGGCAATATGATTGAATATTTTCATGTGAAATGCTTATCAGAAATAACAAGGAAATATTGATCCTGGTAAAATGTCTTTTTTGGTTCTAAAAGTAAAGATAGGTTGTTTTTCTTTAAAGGTGCATATTTCAAAATTTAAATTTAAATTTAAATACAAAATTTGAAAAATGTGAAATTTGAGAACTCTATAAACATTAACCCCCCCCCCCCCCCCCGGCAAAGGTCAGTATGTTTTATTTTCAGGAAAATTATATTGTTGAAAAGGAATTGAAGATGGGTCTAAAAACAATAAAATGACAATATAATTTTTTTTTATTTTCTAAATTAACTTCAAGAATTGATTATATAATTATGTATTAATTTGGCTCAAAACACAAAACAAGTTAAGTATGAGAGTCCAGTAGCTTATTATAATAGTAAAAATAAATAATGGAATATAAAAGGGTGATGTGACGACGTTTTTATTTCAGCACATTGTATGGCTAAGATGAGAAGTCATAATATAAAATGCCAGTGTAAGTGTGTAATAGAAGTGTTGTTGTAAACCATGTAATTTTCAGGGACAATGAATGGCATTAATGGTGTATAAAGTAAATACACAGATGTATTCTGATGTATTGTGATATATCATGAGATATATTTCTTCCCTGTTTCCTTCAAATGTAGAAGGACAGGGTAATTTTGGTAATGTTGTGGTGTTGTTGTCCCCTGTTCCTTCCAATAGAGAAGGACAGGGTAATATTTTTTGGTATACAATGAGTTGTATTAATACTGATATTTCTTCCCTGTTCCTTCAAATGTAGAAGGACAGGGTAATATTGTTTTTTTTATCACTATATGAGGTTTATTGTGTGTAAACAATTGATTATTGTGCCATTGTAATCCCTGTAAATTGATTGTATTGTAATTAACAACATCTGGTAATGGTTTTACATTCGTGACACTGGCGCAGGCGTACAATAAGAACACCGTGAAAGACTGACAGCCATACAATTATACGGAGGGAATATTTTTGTAAAAGGAATGTCCTCCAAGAGCTCAATGCCTCGCTGGCTGAAATTGTTATTAGATTGGAGGAGCAGGTAGCATGCTATTAGCGAACCAGAGCCAGCCAACCACGAGATCAACGAGGCCGCCGCACTGCACCGGCCGTACAATCATTGGAGAAGCTACCTGCCTCTACTCCTCACCTACCACATCCCTCTGCGATGGCTACCTGGGGACCCACACTGGACGTCGGACACCTTCTACCACATCACCCCTCGGACTACACATCACAGCCTCCACGTAGTGATAAGTACAAAAGAATTGTTATTTAAAAGTGTGCATGTGGAGGGATATTATTGTACTTAGTCCGGGATGAGTGTTTAAAGGTTTAGGTTCCTACCGTGATTGCAGCTTCGGGCTAGGGAAAATATGTACCATAGTTCAAATTCATTTATGCTGAATCGCGGTAGGAAGTAGGCTCTTATTAACTAGACGCGGTGCGTGGACATTTTTTTGTTCAGTTGGACCGGCAATCAGCTGATCGGTCAGTGACGTATCGGGTGATGCGTTCCTCCCGGCTCGCTGGTCAGTTCGAGTCTTGAAGCCACGACGACAAGGTCCTGTTGAGAATCGCAGCTCTTCCTCTAACCCTATAGTGTGGGATTTAGAGTAATTCCATTTTTTATCGCGTGTAAATTTAATTCAAGTTTTTTAATTTTTCTTCAGTGCGTATTAAATCCCTATCAGCCTCCGTAATCTTCAAAGTAGTAAGTCCCGTACCAGCGTTTAGTTAATATCTTTGATTTTTTATACTGTTGTAATTAAAATTTCTAAAGTTTCCCATCTTTCAGAGTCTGAGAATTAATTACATTTTTTGAAGTATTGTGAATTAAATTTTGGTCATAAAGTTAATATCAAGTTTTGTGTTATATTGATTTTGAGTATTTTGAGAAGAGAACTTTTATTTTATTTTGTTAATTTAAACCATTTTTTGAGAAGTATAAATTTTTAGTTTCATTTTAATTTTAATTCATTTTTAATCAGACTCTTAATTAGATTTGTTCGATTGTGTGAAGTTTTAAAGAAAATCGAATCAAAAGTTTGTAAACTTTGTTAATTTTTTTTGGTAAACTTGAATTTCGGAATAAACCAAGTATTTCCGAAAAGTTGTTTAATTTATAAAGTATTAGCTCCATATAAATTTAAAATATGTGCTATAAAAACGGTACATAATTTGCGCGAATCTGCTTTTTCCTTTTGAGCATAAACTTGTACAACAGGTTATTTACAGGAAAGAACTTGTAAACTTGCATAAACTTGTCTGATACCTGTAAGTGTGTGTAACTTGTATAAGACTTGTATAAGACTTGTATGAACTTGAACATTGTGTATAAACCTGCATAATTTTGTGTAGTGTGTAAGACTGAGGACTTAGAATAATATTGTGAGTTTGGAATATTTGATTTATTTTAAGAAAATTATTTTAAAATAAAAATGGAGCTAGCGCATGTGGATCTGTTGCTCAAAAAGGAATTAATATTTGAAATAAATTTTTAGGGACGGAAATGCTTTTAAATACGACGCTGTTAGAATCTTAGGAAAATGTGAAGGTCCACTTTGAAATTTAATA
Organism: Homalodisca vitripennis; assembly: GCF_021130785.1. Taxonomy (NCBI): domain Eukaryota; kingdom Metazoa; phylum Arthropoda; class Insecta; order Hemiptera; family Cicadellidae; genus Homalodisca; species Homalodisca vitripennis. The sequence continues at coordinate 133,873,411 of NC_060215.1, read as the reverse complement.
TTAGGGACAGGGCTTGTAATCTGAAAAGGGGTTATAAAATAATTATGGTTATAGAAAGGTTCAAGAACAATGAGAGCAGGAGATAGGAATATTGTTGAGAGTTTCCTGTGTACATTTTAAAAAGGTCCGGATGTGCCCAAGCCACAATAGCCCAGCCCCTTGTAAAAAGGATTTGTTTGTAGAGTCCGTATCGTAAAGTTTAATTACAAGTGAACCTGATAAGTGAAAACTAAGTGGGCCCGATAAGTGAAAGAGTTTATGACACGGCAGTAAAGATAGGACTGGGCAATATGATTGAATATTTTCATGTGAAATGCTTATCAGAAATAACAAGGAAATATTGATCCTGGTAAAATGTCTTTTTTGGTTCTAAAAGTAAAGATAGGTTGTTTTTCTTTAAAGGTGCATATTTCAAAATTTAAATTTAAATTTAAATACAAAATTTGAAAAATTTGAAATTTGAGAACTCTATAAAACATTAACCCCCCCCCCCGGCAAAGGTCAGTATGTTTTATTTTCAGGAAAATTATATTGTTGAAAAGGAATTGAAGATGGGTCTAAAAACAATAAAATGACAATATAATTTTTTTTTATTTCTAAATTAACTTCAAGAATTGATTATATAATTATGTATTAATTTGGCCCAAAACACAAAACAAGTTAAGTATGAGAGTCCAGTAGCTTATTATAATAGTAAAAATAAATAATGGAATATAAAAGGGTGATGTGACGACGTTTTTATTTCAGCACATTGTATGGCTAAGATGAGAAGTCATAATATAAAATGCCAGTGTAAGTGTGTAATAGAAGTGTTGTTGTAAACCATGTAATTTTCAGGGACAATGAATGGCATTAATGGTGTATAAAGTAAATACACAGATGTATTCTGATGTATTGTGATATATCATGAGATATATTTCTTCCCTGTTCCTTCAAATGTAGAAGGACAGGGTAATTTTGGTAATGTTGTGGTGTTGTTGTCCCCTGTTCCTTCCAATAGAGAAGGACAGGGTAATAATATTTTTTGGTATACAATGAGTTGTATTAATACTGATATTTCTTCCCTGTTCCTTCAAATGTAGAAGGACAGGGTAATATTGTTTTTTTTTATCACTATATGAGGTTTATTGTGTGTAAACAATTGATTATTGTGCCATTGTAATCCCTGTAAATTGATTGTATTGTAATTAACAACATCTGGTAATGGTTTACATTCGTGACACTGGCGCAGGCGTACAATAAGAACACCGTGAAAGACTGACAGCCATACAATTATACGGAGGGAATATTTTGTAAAAGGAATGTCCTCCAAGAGCTCAATGCCTCGCTGGCTGAAATTGTTATTAGATTGGAGGAGCAGGTAGCATGCTATTAGCGAACCAGAGCCAGCCAACCACGAGATCAACGAGGCCGCCGCACTGCACCGGCCGTACAATCATTGGAGAAGCTACCTGCCTCTACTCCTCACCTACCACATCCCTCTGCGATGGCTACCTGGGGACCCACACTGGACGTCGGACACCTTCTACCACATCACCCCTCGGACTACACATCACAGCCTCCACGTAGTGATAAGTACAAAAGAATTGTTATTTAAAAGTGTGCATGTGGAGGGATATTATTGTACTTAGTCCGGGATGAGTGTTTAAAGGTTTAGGTTCCTACCGTGATTGCAGCTTCGGGCTAGGGAAAATATGTACCATAGTTCAAATTCATTTATGCTGAATCGCGGTAGGAAGTAGGCTCTTATTAACTAGACGCGGTGCGTGGACATTTTTTTTGTTCAGTTGGACCGGCAATCAGCTGATCGGTCAGTGACGTATCGGGTGATGCGTTCCTCCCGGCTCGCTGGTCAGTTCGAGTCTTGAAGCCACGACGGACAAGGTCCTGTTGAGAATCGCAGCTCTTCCTCTAACCCTATAGTGTGGGATTTAGAGTAATTCCATTTTTTATCGCGTGTAAATTTAATTCAAGTTTTTTAATTTTTCTTCAGTGCGTATTAAATCCCTATCAGCCTCCGTAATCTTCAAAGTAGTAAGTCCCGTACCAGCGTTTAGTTAATATCTTTGATTTTTTATACTGTTGTAATTAAAATTTCTAAAGTTTCCCATCTTTCAGAGTCTGAGAATTAATTACATTTTTTGAAGTATTGTGAATTAAATTTTGGTCATAAAGTTAATATTCAAGTTTTGTGTTATATTGATTTTGAGTATTTTGAGAAGAGAACTTTTATTTTATTTTGTTAATTTAAACCATTTTTTGAGAAGTATAAATTTTTAGTTTCATTTTAATTTTAATTCATTTTTAATCAGACTCTTAATTAGATTTGTTCGATTGTGTGAAGTTTTAAAGAAAATCGAATCAAAAGTTTGTAAACTTTGTTAATTTTTTTTGGTAAACTTGAATTTCGGAATAAACCAAGTATTTCCGAAAAGTTGTTTAATTTATAAAGTATTAGCTCCATATAAATTTAAAATATGTGCTATAAAAACGGTACATAATTTGCGCGAATCTGCTTTTTCCTTTTGAGCATAAACTTGTACAACAGGTTATTTACAGGAAAGAACTTGTAAACTTGCATAAACTTGTCTGATACCTGTAAGTGTGTGTAACTTGTATAAGACTTGTATAAGACTTGTATGAACTTGAACATTGTGTATAAACCTGCATAATTTTGTGTAGTGTGTAAGACTGAGGACTTAGAATAATATTGTGAGTTTGGAATATTTGATTTATTTTAAGAAAATTATTTTAAAATAAAAATGGAGCTAGCGCATGTGGATCTGTTGCTCAAAAAGGAATTAATATTTGAAATAAATTTTTAGGGACGGAAATGCTTTTAAATACGACGCTGTTAGAATCTTAGGAAAATGTGAAGGTCCACTTTGAAATTTAATATTAGGGACAGGGCTTGTAATCTGAAAAGGGGTTATAAAATAATTATGGTTATAGAAAGGTTCAAGAACAATGAGAGCAGGAGATAGGAATATTGTTGAGAGTTTCCTGTGTACATTTTAAAAAGGTCCCGGATGTGCCCAAGCCACAATAGCCCAGCCCCTTGTAAAAAGGATTTGTTTGTAGAGTCCGTATCGTAAAGTTTAATTACAAGTGAACCTGATAAGTGAAAACTAAGTGGGCCCGATAAGTGAAAGAGTTTATGACACGGCAGTAAAGATAGGACTGGGCAATATGATTGAATATTTTCATGTGAAATGCTTATCAGAAATAACAAGGAAATATTGATCCTGGTAAAATGTCTTTTTTGGTTCTAAAAGTAAAGATAGGTTGTTTTTCTTTAAAGGTGCATATTTCAAAATTTAAATTTAAATTTAAATACAAAATTTGAAAAATTTGAAATTTGAGAACTCTATAAACATTAACCCCCCCCCCCCGGCAAAGGTCAGTATGTTTTATTTTCAGGAAAATTATATTGTTGAAAAGGAATTGAAGATGGGTCTAAAAACAATAAAATGACAATATAATTTTTTTTTATTTCTAAATTAACTTCAAGAATTGATTATATAATTATGTATTAATTTGGGCCCAAAACACAAAACAAGTTAAGTATGAGAGTCCAGTAGCTTATTATAATAGTAAAAATAAATAATGGAATATAAAAGGGTGATGTGACGACGTTTTTATTTCAGCACATTGTATGGCTAAGATGAGAAGTCATAATATAAAATGCCAGTGTAAGTGTGTAATAGAAGTGTTGTTGTAAACCATGTAATTTTCAGGGACAATGAATGGCATTAATGGTGTATAAAGTAAATACACAGATGTATTCTGATGTATTGTGATATATCATGAGATATATTTCTTCCCTGTTCCTTCAAATGTAGAAGGACAGGGTAATTTTGGTAATGTTGTGGTGTTGTTGTCCCCTGTTCCTTCCAATAGAGAAGGACAGGGTAATATTTTTTGGTATACAATGAGTTGTATTAATACTGATATTTCTTCCCTGTTCCTTCAAATGTAGAAGGACAGGGTAATATTGTTTTTTTTATCACTATATGAGGTTTATTGTGTGTAAACAATTGATTATTGTGCCATTGTAATCCCTGTAAATTGATTGTATTGCAATTAACAACATCTGGTAATGGTTTACATTCGTGACACTGGCGCAGGCGTACAATAAGAACACCGTGAAAGACTGACAGCCATACAATTATACGGAGGGAATATTTTGTAAAAGGAATGTCCTCCAAGAGCTCAATGCCTCGCTGGCTGAAATTGTTATTAGATTGGAGGAGCAGGTAGCATGCTATTAGCGAACCAGAGCCAGCCAACCACGAGATCAACGAGGCCGCCGCACTGCACCGGCCGTACAATCATTGGAGAAGCTACCTGCCTCTACTCCTCACCTACCACATCCCTCTGCGATGGCTACCTGGGGACCCACACTGGACGTCGGACACCTTCTACCACATCACCCCTCGGACTACACATCACAGCCTCCACGTAGTGATAAGTACAAAAGAATTGTTATTTAAAAGTGTGCATGTGGAGGGATATTATTGTACTTAGTCCGGGATGAGTGTTTAAAGGTTTAGGTTCCTACCGTGATTGCAGCTTCGGGCTAGGGAAAATATGTACCATAGTTCAAATTCATTTATGCTGAATCGCGGTAGGAAGTAGGCTCTTATTAACTAGACGCGGTGCGTGGACATTTTTTTTGTTCAGTTGGACCGGCAATCAGCTGATCGGTCAGTGACGTATCGGGTGATGCGTTCCTCCCGGCTCGCTGGTCAGTTCGAGTCTTGAAGCCACGACGACAAGGTCCTGTTGAGAATCGCAGCTCTTCCTCTAACCCTATAGTGTGGGATTTAGAGTAATTTCCATTTTTTATCGCGTGTAAATTTAATTCAAGTTTTTTAATTTTTCTTCAGTGCGTATTAAATCCCTATCAGCCTCCGTAATCTTCAAAGTAGTAAGTCCCGTACCAGCGTTTAGTTAATATCTTTGATTTTTTATACTGTTGTAATTAAAATTTCTAAAGTTTCCCATCTTTCAGAGTCTGAGAATTAATTACATTTTTTGAAGTATTGTGAATTAAATTTTGGTCATAAAGTTAATATCAAGTTATATTGATTTTGAGTATTTTGAGAAGAGAACTTTTATTTTATTTTGTTAATTTAAACCATTTTTTGAGAAGTATAAATTTTTAATTTCATTTTAATTTTAATTCATTTTTAATCAGACTCTTAATTAGATTTGTTCGATTGTGTGAAGTTTTGAAGAAAATCGAATCAAAAGTTTGTAAACTTTGTTAATTTTTTTTGGTAAACTTGAATTTCGGTATAAACCAAGTATTTCCGAAAAGTTGTTTAATTTATAAAGTATTAGCTCCATATAAATTTAAAATATGTGCTATAAAAAACGGTACAGGCTAATACCGTCGTGATTTTGTTTTAGGCGAGCTTAATTTCGAGTCTCTAAGTTTGATTTTAACTATGAGTTCAACTTCGAGTGCTTATTCATGTTTTAGACTTCTAATCAACAAATGTTAACTTTTTCCAACTACGGCTGCAATTTCGAGCCAAGATGCTAACGCCCGCGCTTGTTATTTGACATCGAATGGAAGTCGATTATAAAGTTTTAATAATTATTAAGACCAAATGAAAAATTCCTAAATAACATTGGAATTCTCATGATATAATTTAGTTTCATTATCACTTTATCTTGCAGCAATGTGAGAATATATTATTTTATTATTATGATCTGGAAGAGGTCGTTTTATCTTTGTTTGTCACTATTAAACATAATAAGTAAACGTTGCAAATTGAGTATTCATTACTACGACCACATATGTTTCAACCATTTGGTATAACTCCAGTTGAACTTTTACGAGGGGCTCCCTTATGTTTATGTTTAGAGTTTATTATAATTTAAGCTCAAAACATTCCTTACGTGTTTTTGTTTCTAGAAACTTTTATTTTTTATATAGATAGATAGGATTGACGAGAATAAAGACTAAACTAAGACTAAAGGTTTGTAATGTTTAAACCTTTTTTTAATTATTTAGCATTTGGAAAACTACAATATTGTTGTATTTTTTCAAATGATATAACTGTTTATAATTGTGCTTATGATTTTATTAGATGATATTTTTATTCATTGAGTGTTAAACAGTTTTAATAGCTAACGTTCTTCATATTTTACACATATAAATAAAAATCTTTTTTTAACAAAAATATTTTTTGGAATAATTTTAATTTCATCCGCTTAAAATATACATCACAATTATTCATAGAGTTTTAATCTTTTAGATAATATTGCTGAGGGTTTTTAGGTGAAGTAAAATTAAATTTGAGATGTGCCTTTGAGATTTATTTCCAACCCTAGTAAATAGTAAAGGTAAAACTTTTATATAATGATAATAGCATTGACATCTAGGTGCACTCGTTTTTATGGAAATATGGACAAAATGAGGTTGATAAGATCTCCACCGTGATTCTTGATCTTATTGTGATGACACAGATAAAGTGATTTCTATTTTATTATATTTATATTGTCATATACAATTCAGCACCTTCACAGCCAAGGTGGTAAAAATCTTTCATTTACGGAGTGATCACCCAATGAGAATATCGAAATAGGGTTTCATTGTCGAATTACGACCGTATCATGATTATGTTAATGTCTGTATATGCTAGTGTGATCTCAATTTTATACAAATCTTAAAGTTTTGGAAATGTTATGGAACCTAATTGTTGCAGATAAAGTATTCAATTTGATTGGAATCATATTCCGGAATACTTGTTTGATTAAATCGCTACTGAAAGAAATGAACTAAAATGTTTAATGGAAATATTTTAAACGACATATTTTAATTTTTTACATTAAAACTACCTCGTGTTATTTATTTTAACCGGGCAAACCAGAGCTTTAGCTAAAATGTTTTTGCTGTAACTGAACGCTGCTCTCGAAGTTAAATGTAGTTAATGGCTTTGCTACTACTTTGCTTCCCTACGCTAACCACTCTAATATGTATAAATCATCCTTAAAATTGTTTTAGTATTTCTAATAAAAAGGTAAATTATAAATATTAAATTGCCTAAGTGAAAAACTCCAACCGTTAAAATGTATCACGAGTTAGAAACTTTAGGAGTTCACAAAATCTGAATGATACCCCTTTCTGTTTATCATAGCAATAAGCCTACAAAAATTTTAGCCAGAATAAGTGCGGATATTCATCTTTAAACTTTGTACTGCATCTGTACCGTTTAGAAGGAAGGTTTCCAACAAAAGACTTGATGTCTTGTAGGAAAATAGAGAGTGATTATGTATTCTGCTGTTGTAATCAAACGCCTTTGCCTCCCACTGCTCATCAGGCGCCTACATTTGAGTCCCACTCTACCTCCTCCCCCTCCCACTTGTCCTGACTTGCCGTACTATCTTAATAACCTGGTATGTTATCATTAGTCAAATATATAACATAGATTACAGACAGAGATTCAAATTTCAACTTATAGTAATAATATCTGCCTCTTACTTGACCTACAACTATTATCGTAAAATTACTGTTATTAACTGAATTGTCGCCTCAAGGTAATAATTAGAGTGCTGTAAGTTCTCTTTATTAACTGAGTTTTAGCGCTGATCATTACTCTAAAACTCTTACGAATTAACTATGCATACGTCTGCCAGAGTCTTCCTTATTTGCGTTTACTCATAGCTTTCCATACTGCTATTGTTTAAATTTTACGTAATCCATAATTTGTAACGTTACCTAACGTTTAACCCATGTTCTCAAGAACTTCTAACTTGACATTGAAGCTTCATTGAATGTTCAATCTGGTTCAAACCCTCCGACTTACAGAGGATTGAATCATGCAAATACTCTTTTGGGGAATGTTAGACCAGAATACATTAGTTATACTCTCATTTGGGGTATGAGTCCTTTCATGTAAGATTTTATATAATGAGTAATGAGTCGAGTACGTTAATGTATATTTAAGGATTAAGTGTGTTATATTAAATTGATTAAAATACATAACCTCAAAGCCACCACATTGACCTTAACTGTTGTCCAGAATGTTGTATATGTATAAAAAGTAGAAAAGTTTGTCAACAAACTTGTGTAGATCCATGGACAACTGCACAGTTTGATTAGATCTACACACGTTCTACAGCTTTGCCATGCAGATGCAATCTATTACAGTTAGCTATTGTCATCAACTTGGGCGTTTGATATTTAAAATCAGTCCTTTGAACGGTTCCCACTCTTTTTCCACGCCTTGTAGAACGTGCTAAGTAATTCTTTACAGATACAAATGTTTACATCACATACTATCTTCGTTTACTATTTTATTCTTTATTACATACATGTACTTAACACATATTGTGCCAAGGTAAACTGTTTCTATTTAATCAAAGAGTAATACTAAAATTGAAACATTGTCTCAAAATAATTTAATACATGAAAAGATCCTTTTATCAAGCTCCACATATGTGTATATGATACTTAGTTAAGTGGGTGACATAATTGTTTTCTTTTCCTTATAAAAGGGATCTGAAAAATCAGCGGGTGCACGACTTAAGTTTATTCAGTGAGGTTGATTTATAGTCGATAAAATTAATATCGTTTGAAAGTACCGATAAAATATTATTAACATGTATTCTTTAAATTCCTAGCTAAAAAAATTGCAATCTTGTGTTATTTAAAACCATTCAATATACTAAAAATGTATTTTATTTAAATTTGCGCTACTCACTTAAGTGTTCTCACGACGGTATAAAAAAATGTAATAATAATTTTGTCTTTTGGCTGATAAAGGTTACTGGAAAACGAAGCAGAAAATGATAATTATATGACTACTCGTTACATTAATACAAATGTAAAAAGTCAAAAAGAGAGAAGCGAGGAGGACATTGAATGGCTGTAACACAGCGGATAAACGCTGATGGGCCAGAAATGGTCGGAAAGAGCTTTGGTAGCGCAGCTGATAAACGGAAGTTTTAACAGGTGACGTCATTCTCTTTAATTTTGTGGTTGAAAATGCCTTTTAGTTTAAAAAAATTCACAATATGTGGATGAAATCTATATTAAATAGTATGAATATATATTGATCTTAAATGATTTGTAAAACGAATTTTGAGTTATTAAAAAAGAGATATATGTTATATGCCACAATTGCTGCATGAGAAATGGCAGTTGTATAATCGTAATAAGTTTTATGGGTGTCTCTGTTCATTGGAAATATAAATGGTATTCATGAAACGTATTATACTTCAATTTTAGGGTAACATAGTAATAACTAGCAATTATTTCCAATCTTCACTTCCCATTTTTTCCTCTGTAATACGAGTAATCAAATCTGTAATAAAATAACACAAAATCCTAACAAATACAACATATAAGTTTTTAGTAGTACCAGTCGATTAATCGATTATATATATCTTTTGAAATTTAACAGTTTTATTAATTGTACACAATAGTTTATTCTCACATTCTATTGCATGCCCTATGTCCCTGATAATTGTTTAATTTTCAATTAAATTTCACCAAAATCTTTTGAATAACTATATAACTGTAATTTCAATGGTATTTAATTTCATTTGTGTTTCTAACGAATATTGTACTCTGCTTATGTAGAAAACAGCTAGATTGTTTAAGATAATTGTATCAGGAATTGTATAGGAAGTATAGATAATTGTATCAGTATTAGGAGCTTAAAAATGTCATAAAACGGATATAGTTTATTTTTCTTATATAAATCTAGTTTTTCGTTCGTACCAAAGGTGGAGTCTCCTCGTTAAATCAAAGTTTGTAAACAAACGTGTAAATAATATTTTGACAACTCAAAAGTTTATATTTCAGATCTTAACTGTGATCCCAAGAAAGTTGGGACAAAAAAGAAATATCTACCATGCACAGATTCATGTTAAAAAAAGAAGGCTTTATTTTTATTCTATGACATGGTTACGATAAATTTTACAAACACAAAAAAAAGAAAAAAAATCAATTAAGGAATTACAGACGCGAAAGTTTTCCGCTCAACGCATTGCCACAAAATAAAAGCAATTAAATTATTAAAGTATGTAGAAATTTCGTAATTTCCAGGCGTTTCAAGAGTATATATATCTCCGTTTACTGTAAAAAATCAAAATTTAATCTGTACACAAGTAGAGGTAATATTAAGAACACAATATGTCAGGACACTGAAAATCGGCCTTAACAGAAAATGTTACAACACGAAACATAGAACAGAACGCAATAGACTTTTATTAGTGAAAAATAACAAACCAAACTAATAACAAACATCTGCCCATGTCAAGTGTATAAGTAAACTTGTTTTATTTGCAGAGTTAGTTACATTTAATGGCTAACGACAGTTATACACAACGAGTTTGGGATTTACTTCAAGAATACATTTGTGTAAACATTGTTTTGACATACTGAGAACCAGAGATGTTAGATAATAAATAGTTAATAGACAATTGGTGTATTACACTTATCATAAGTATATCCAAAAATATATTATAGCAAGTATTAAGTTTTGGCTGTGTTAGAAAGAGATGTACTGGGTATGTTTGAATTGGTTTGTGTTGTATTAGTTTATAGAAAGTCAGTTTGTGTAGGTTTAGTTGTGTTTTATTAGGTTAAAGCGTACAAGGTTACGTTGGGATTGATTAGGTTATGGTGGTATATATATATATATATATATATATATATATATATATATATATATATATATAATTTCAATAAATATTGAATCGCAAAAAGTACTTGCTCCGCCAGGACTCGAACCCGGATCTCTCACTTGCCGGGTGAATGTGCTACCATCACTTCACAGAGCCCTCACTTTTTACGATTTAATTATTTTTTATTTGGCTGTTTCTTTCACATATGTGTTAAATAACCTAACTAACATATGATTGGAAGACCAAATACCTGTCAAATGACTTCTGTTTACACACACACACACACACACACACACACACACACACACACACACACACACACACACACACACACACACACACACACACACACACACACACACACACACACACACACACACACACACACACACACACACACACACACACACATATATATATATATATTCGGGAAAAATATCAAGTTTATGATGTTTCAAATAAAATCGAAATAATTCAATTTATTTGAAACCTCTGTGATTTAATTTAATTTTTATGTTGGAAAGTTTCATTGTAATCAGACACGAGTATACTTGCTGAAAATATATAAAATAAAAATTCTTCTTTATTATGCATTAATCATTAAATCTTGAAATTTTATCAAATTAATACCAACTCTTCTAGAACAAATGAATAAAGGGAATAATTAAAATCACAATAGTGTTACTTAAGAAAGCTCGTTTAATCTTGCATGCCTTTTCAGCTACTCTGAACAAAACTTACCAAGTGATGGCAAAGTCTGCAGGTACGGTTTTATAAGGAAATATAACTATCAAAATTCGCGGTAGAAAGTTATTAAAGCATTGTAACAATTTATGTAAATAATAATTTCATTTATTCTCTTTAAATTAACTTTATAATTTTTTATGTATCCATGACAGTTTAAGTCTTAATATGACACTAATATTCTCTACAATGTAATAACTCATAGGGCCTATATGTGTACGAGAATTCTCAACTAGTCAGTCCTTAATAATTTCATAAATAGAACAAAAGTAAATAACTCAAAACGCAATGATGACTTAGTAATATACGTGGTCACGTCAAAGTTGTATCTTTACAGAGTATTCAACAATTTTTGAAAATTTTCAGAAACGTAAAACACAAGACACAACGAGTAAATTTGAAATAATATCCTCCAGATGTGTAATAATTACACTCGAAGCTAACTATTACTTTTTTTGTAGTTTAAATGTTTATAATACACACGTAGTGTAGATAACAATCAATTTATATACAATTGTCCAAAATACATCATTTTAAATTTTTAATTTTACACAATACATCGTTAAAACAAACTGTAACAAATACTCGTCACGACATTGCTTTCATTACCTCATTTTTACTAGAAATTGCACAGTGGGACTCATAAAGTAGCTATTACTCATCACATTATTAATATCTTTATCGGATAGTATCAGACGTCACATAGAAAATGATCATCATGTGTTCAAAAGGTAGCCACATTAGTCCTTCCGACATCACTTTCATTATCACATTAGTTGTGAATACAGAACAGTGCATTAATTTACACAAATTAAAACATTTTTAATATTTTAAAAATTAATGAAAATTGTATTTATTAAAAAATGTTTCTTCTGACCTTTTTGGGCCTTCGTCGACTGTAGACATCTTTGATGGGAGGCAGTGAAAAATTTACTGCTAGCTGCCAAAGTAGTTTTATTTAACTATTGTCATCAAAAACTTTCTCTGTTGTGATGGTTAATTTTTTTCTAACGGTAATGTCTGAGATTGATGTGCACGCAAGCTACCAATGTGCAAAGTGCGAATAATTTTGTGTTTACAGTTGTTTCGGCTATGGTTACAGGTTACAAAAGGTACTGGGAATTGTAAGAATAGTGAAAGTCTGGATTACCAATGTAGGCTGTGAAGCATTAGTAATCAAGACAATACAATATGTCTGTGAACCCCAGCAAGTGCTCAGTTATCACATATCATAGGAACAAGTCTCCGTTGGTTACTTCTTATTTCATCTCTGGTTCCCAAATATTAAGAACCCAACATGTAAAAGACTTGGGTGTTTATTTTCAAAATGACATGGAGTTTTGTATACACTTGAACCACATCTGCAATCGAGCCAACAAAATGTTGGGTTTAATTACAAGGTTCTCCGGAGGCATCAGTAGTCCTGCTGCGCTTTGCTCCCTGTACTCTTCTTTTGTGAGGCAGCTTGTGGAATATGCCAGTCCTGTGTGGTCCCCTTACACAACCGGTGCTAAGATGAGACTAGAGGATCCTCAACGCCGCTTCGTTCGCTTGGTTGGTGTCCGGCTTGGCTTCAACTACATGGAGGTTCCGGTTCGGGCTTTGTCCTGTGAGCTGAATCTTCCTTCCCTTGCTCTTCTTCGTGATGTTGCTGATGTTGTCCTTCTTCTGAAGATAATCAACGGACTAATACAGTGCCCTGAACTTCTAGCTGAGATCGACTTTAGGGTTCCAACGAACACCAGATCTCGTGATCTCCTGAGTCGTAGATATCATCTCACGAACTTTGACTTCAACAGTCCCCTAGCAAGACTTGTCCACCTGGGGAATCTAGTGGCCGCGGAGTTTGATCCCTTCTTCGACAGAATCCCTCAAATCCGAAGTCGGGCCTTCAGAATTCTAAGCATCAGTGATATTTAATACTTGTCGTTCTTGTAGGTAGTGTCCAGTTCTGCGTATTATTGTTTTTTTTTATTTTTTTTATTTTTTTCTCTTGTGTGTTTAATCCTTGTCAATTATTGTTTTTATTATTTTGTTGAAAGTTTGTTATAGTTGTATGTATATATATATTTAATGTTTTTCTTTATATATAGTTTATTTTTTCTCTACTGTTATTATTATGTTGTTAATGATTTTGTTGATTTATTATCATTATAGCTTTATATAGATTTTATGATGTTATAACCTTTATAGTCTATTTACCAAAGTATTATTAAATTTATAATTATTGTTAATATCTTGTTGAAAGGTTTTTGTTATATATCTTTATGCATATTTCACTCTGTTATCCGTCATTTAGTCTATTTTGCCACGCACTGGTTTTGTTTTCTGATCAATAATTGCTAAACTTGTCCAATTTTTCTTTTTTTAACTCTATGTTAATTTAATAGTAGATCAAGTAAGTATTGTCTAAGTCTTGAGCCATATGTTATTGGTATATTTATGTATGAATTGGCTGCTTGCCGTTAATAAATAAATAAATAAAGAGCCTACTATCGTTGTAAGAAACTCTTTCTAATAGGGTACGTAACTTTAAAATGCATCTTCATAATCAAACATAAAACATGACGTAATATGAATCAAATTTTTAACAGCCGTAGTACCGTTTTAGATTTCTTATGCTTTCAACTAAAGTTTAGATATGCTATATAAAAAACCTCAGTTTTTTTAAGAGTAGTAGAGAACTTGTCACAAGCCTGGTATTTTTAGTGCAATAGGAATACGTAGAATCAAATGCCTTATTTTGGTAAAAAAAAATATATATATAAAAGTTTTAAAAAGCGTAAATAATAATAAAACGATGATTTTGTCTTAGCTGTTTGGTATAGAAACCATCAGATTATATTATGAGTGCTTGGTTTCATTTTCAAACATTGAATTTTAACATTTAAACATCACAGGTACGATATTGTGTCAACCTAATTCGTCGTAAAACAGGCTTTTATAATATTTTTATTAACTACCTAGATTTTTAAAATTTAATGTCTCAGTCTTTTACTGAGTTATCATATAGTTGTACTGAGGACAGTGTTGTATTTTTAACGATTGTAATTTATGGTAGGCTGTATTGTATTTCATATTATGATGTGGCTTTATATCATTGTTCAGAATCATAAGTGTATAAGACTTCAAGTAATAATTTGGAATGTTTTTTTGCACCATATTTGCAATGCTGTATGTAATTGTATTATTTTATGTTGATACTAAGTTTGGTGCTCGAGGTGGATGATAATGCGGATCCTTCCTTTTCCAGGAAGCTGGCTGCGATGATGGGCTGTGCCGTGCCGGAAAGATACAATCAGAAGTTATGGTTGGTTGCAATGCCAACTATCACAGAATGGAGGGACCAGCACCAACAATAGACAGCAGCGTCATTTTGTAGAATGTATTAACTTTAGCGAATGTAGCTTACCGTATTAGCTTAAATGTTAGCAGAAAATGATAATCTTATCAACAAAATACGCACTGGTTCGAATGCTTATATTAGAAAATACATTGTAAAAGAAAACTATTAAAATTATTTAAACTGTATACGGATTATTTTTTACCAATCCTAATGCTTCCTTCAACGATCTGCAAATAGGTTTAGCCTTAGAAGTCAGCTTTATTTATATTCTGTTTAACTTTTATCGGACTGGTGGAGCTTATTGCAAGTTCTCTGTCTTTTTTTATGTTAAATCTAGAAAAATAAATTACAATATAGATATTTGGTGAATTTTAAAAATTTGTAATACTACTAAATATCCATATCGAGTATTATGTTCACCGATGAGGGAATAATTGATAAAACACATAAATATTGGTTGCATCGTTACTCCACCTATAAATCAGTATGGGTGTATAGCAGTAATAGTTCTGACGTTTTATTGACTACTCGAACTACCATTTTATCGCTGATAAAATATCTTATGTGTAATGAATCTTACCTTTTAAAAAGTTCTTAGAATGACAATGTATTGAAAAGAAGTATTGAGTACAAAATAATTTGTGTTGATGCGCGTATTTAAAACTGGCTGTATGATGCTTACACAGACCTAAGAAAGAAAAAACTAGGCCTTCTCATATAAGTACTATTACAAATGTTGAAATCGAGCGGGCCTCCTTATTGGACATAACATTTTACCAATGTCCAAATGTCTGGTAATTTTCAACGTGCTCGTATGGCTGAGTGAAGTAATTATTTACCTAACAACGGTACAAATTAGTATCAGATT
Organism: Homalodisca vitripennis; assembly: GCF_021130785.1. Classification (NCBI taxonomy): domain Eukaryota; kingdom Metazoa; phylum Arthropoda; class Insecta; order Hemiptera; family Cicadellidae; genus Homalodisca; species Homalodisca vitripennis. Next base: position 133,857,806 of record NC_060215.1, on the reverse strand, counting down.
CAACACGGTGAATGTACCATGCAACAATATGACAAACACAGGAATCTAGCCTAACTCAATCTTCACTATTGTAATGTCTCATGGTAAGTAGTGTTTAAGTTTAAATTTTACGTGACATAATAAAATACTTTGTCATTTCTTTAATATCTTTAACATTTGAAATCTCGGACCCTGTTAAAATTAAAACACATTTTGGACAGTGAATAAGTCATAGGAATACAGATATTACAAATGTTATTATAGCTTATTTGTTAAATTGTTTTCATAGTTCTTTTACTTTACCGACATTTCTATCTCGAAATGAAAATATCCTTGTATAGATTTTTATTATTAAGATTTATACAAATAGAGTAGCAAAAAGTATTTGAAAAAGCAAAATTGTAATAAAATATCTAAGATACATGAAAATCTATTCTAGATATGAGAACAATGTATTGGCACAAAAAATTAAAATGGTCAAAATAAGTTTATAGTTATTTAAAATTACCTTTTTCAATAATTTTTAAATTAATTAATATAAACCTTTTAATATTTTTAAAAATATCAAGAAGGCCCTGACGAGCAGCCAAGCGCAGCACCAGTGACATGGTCAGCGTCTTCTACCTTGGAAAGCCTACAAGGTGTAAGTGCATTGGTTAGCCGCTACCCTACAGGGGGTAATATGAATTAATTGTGTGTATTTAAATTAAATTGATATGTATTTTTATTTAAACTTATTTGTGTACTTTCTTACTTACAATTAAGCTGTAGTGTAGAGTTCTTACTGGAATCAATATGCATATTTATACTGAAAAAGTCATGAGAAGACATACATTTAAATTATTTAACAGTTTCATAAAACTATTATTATTTTAACCTAAATATAATTTCTTGTAAAATAATTAAGTTATGAAAAACAAAGTGATTTTGCCATTGATAATCAAAGATTTAAGTACGTGTTTACTGTTTTAAGTGCACTTTAACTTAGAAACGTGTATGTTAACTAAAATATTTGTTCTCGAATTACATATTATACTCGTATAGTTGGTTTTCGGGGTATAAGAAAACCCTTTTATATTTCAAGGTTCAAATATATATAAAGTGTGCTATAGAATAAATGAACTATATACTAAGAATCCACGTAGTATAGAAGAATCATGCAAACATTTAATTAGTTAAGATTTATTAGTACTAATTATGTAACGTGATTGTATAATGTTACGTTCGACGTAAAACTTTAAACAGGCTATAAACACAGTTATTGATATGAGGGTCATGATTTTTACAGAAATATCTAGTTATTGAATAATAATTTGTTACTTCTTACAGCATGATAACAACAAAAGTACATCGTTTTTTGAGATTAATATCAGTAATGAATGACACATTGACAAGTCTATTAAATTTAACTAAGTTCAGTCATTCTAGGATAGCGATATAATAGTTATTTCACAGTAGCATTTGTTAATTTTATTTGATTAATTTAGCACCCTACGGGATGATTTAGGTATGAGAAGTACATAATATATCGTGTAGTCAGTCATTAATGTGTTCCGCTCCGTGACAGGTCGTGACGCAACTGTCCGTCACCGGTAGCCGTAGTTTATAACAGCGAGCTTACGTTTCCTTCCGGCTGGAGCTGTGGATGGAAAAAACTACAGTACATATATCCTGTAGTCAGTCAATAATGTGTTCCGCTCCGTGACGTGAAGCAACTTTCCGTCACCGGTATCCGTAGTTTATAACAGCGAGCTTACATTTTCTTCCGGCTGGAGCTGTGAACTCGATTAAAACTACAACGTACGGTACATTAGATTCCAAATTCGTATTTAGTGTTATGTAGCAATTAAAACACATACTTTTAAAATCCAGGTTTCAATTGACACAGTCTGCATCTTCATTTACGGCAAGACTCTTTCCAATGTTCATCGTACCGATGGTTTGCGCCATCCAACTGTGTACCCCTGTGAAATATGAATATATGTAAAGATAAAATAGTAGAGCATAACATAGTAGAGCAACTCTATATAGCTGGCCACTAGAGGTGAGCTATAAGGAAACCTTTCACACCAGGTACAGGGAAACTCCATTTACAAGGTACTCGCGAGTACTTCCTGTTACTAATGCTTGGTACACACAGACTAAACTAATGCTTGGTACCCGACACACACACACACACACACACACACACACACACACACACACACACACACACACATATATATATATATATATTTATTTATATACTGAGTACAGGATGTTTATACAGCGTCATGATACGAATTGTTATTCAGTACTCTTAATAACCTCCCAAATAAGTAATTGTTACAGTGATACAAATTAGCAATTACAAACAAACTAATGTTGTAAAACGAAACGACAATATAGTACTATTTTAATTTGTACATCAAAATAGGAATAGCTCATAATTCGGAGCTTTAAAAATCACAGCAATTTTATATATAAGGATAACTTGGTTTATTTATATATATATATATATATACACACACTGCATAATATATATATGGCAATAGCCTAATTTAGTTCCAATAAACATTGAATCGCAAAAAGTACTTGCTCCGCCGGAACACGAACCCGAATCTCTCGCTTGCCGGGTTATATATTATATATATATATATATATATATATATATATATATATATATATATATAAATATATATATACATTACATTTTTGACAGTATGGAGTCCTAATTAAGTAAATAAAACTGTACACAAGCAACAGTTTTGTAATAACCTGCGATGGTAATTAAAGTTATTTAGTATTTGTTGTTATTTTGGGCGTATTTGCATTAAACAGATTTTGCCTTATCAGTTAAAATTTATTTTAAAAAAACGACACAAAAATGCTACGTTTTACGTGTCAGAATTTTTACACCTACTGAAGTCAGCAAGTCACACCTAAATTTAAAAACCATATCATAGCTGGCCTAACATGAAATATATCTTCAAAGTTTTTATCATATCAAGCATTTCAGCAAGAAAACATATCGCTAAAACTTCTACATGATTCGAAGTTTTAGCTATGTAGTTAAATAAAAATTAATTGAACATTGTTAAAATCAAAACTTTTAAGCATCAACGTGATGAAGGAAAATTCTGGAAGATTAATCGCACTTAGTTTGTACATAAATCTATAATTTATTATGATGCACCCCTTGAATCACATATGTTTCGTCATACACGAGTACGCCTGTGGCTTAGAAACCCTCATGTATGTACAAATACATGTACGTTTGCCACGGAAAGCGAGAGGGTGGTGGTAGGTGGAGTGGAGAGGGTGGGAGGAAGGCACTTACGTACAGATACTCGCACTGAAACATATACACCCAATTACAATCACAATCCACATGCTGTATTCAACAGTCGACTGATCACCTCATACTTTGATACGCCGCGTTACATTCATTCATTATTCATTGTGTCGGGTTTTATTCTCACAGATACTTAGTTTAGGATAAAATATATACATTTTATTAAGTTACGAAATAATAACTGTTATCAAACACAATAAGACGATACCTACTAAAATATTTCTAAATGTTTCCAAAAATTGTTCAATTCTTTAAAACTTGTACATGAGATTTTTAGGATAAATTAAAAATAATTAAAAATAATTCCTAATTGAGAAAACGTATTGACTGTAAAAAAGGTTATTTTCCTCCGTGATCAGTCAAAAATTGGTAAATGTATGATAGGTTAAGAGTAAAAAAGTTTTTTGTTTTTTGTAATAATTTCACGTTGCGTGATGGTTGAATATCATCAATATATTAATGACTACCCCACGAAATATGTTCCATAACATGTTTGATTTATTATATAATTCTATGCTGCGTATTACTCAAATACAGATGTTGCGTTATGATACAATTTCAAAATATGTATTTACCAACGAAAAGATTAAAATAGTCTATTTCGTGACCTACCTTAATTCAATTGTAAATATAATTATGTTTTGTAATTTTACATATACAAGTACCATAGCATATCATACAAAAAACTATACCTCAATACACCATACCTTAAAACATCACACTAATACACACTTCAAACAGTTAAGGGATCACTTTTTTAATAGTTTGTACTTAGTTTATTGTTTGATATTTAACACTTATTTTTCATGCGAAAAGCCTTTTACTATTAATCAATCAGAGAATGATTTTTATTTTTAAGTTATAATTCATGTTAGGGCAGTTAAGGAACGAACTAAACACGAAAATGTATGTAAAACTCTTTTACTAAATTTTAAATGGAACAAACGATAATTTATTTTATAAAATTGCACACTTAATATTTCGTGTTGCCTTCTCTAGCTGTGATAACTGCTTGAATATGCTAAGCCATGGTTATATGAGTCGTCTGAGGCTGTCTTGAGGCAACCGCTAACATTCTTCCCGTAACGCCATTTCCTGTTTATCCAAGGTCCTAGGTAGGTCTGGTCAGCCCCAAACACTTCTTTCTAGTAGATCCCAGACGTGTTCAATAGGATTTAGGTCTGGGCTGCAAGCAGGCCACTCCATTACTAGTATTTTATGTACGTCAAATTATAGTCGAACTACTCTCGCTTCATGTCATTGGGCTCCTTCTTGCATATACACAAATAGATCTGCTCATTGTGGTCTCAGGCGTATACGGACTAATATTTAGCCACCACCAAAGACAACCTTATAAGTTAAAAAGTCAGCAAACCGCTCTTTTCATCTTCTGCATACTCTAACATTGGCCTCATTAAAAAAAAATTAAATTTTGACTCCTTTGTGAATATTAACTTACGCCATTGTCTCAATAGACAACGCCAGTATAAACTGAAAACTTGCTCTCTTATGACGCGCGGTCAATCGCGGTAGGTTTTCTAGAACTTTTTCCAGCTCTCCGGAGTCGATTTCTCACACTGCGGTCTTACATAGGAATTCTAGTAGCATGACTAAGGTCATTTTAAATTCATTTAGCAGTTGAACCTCGATTACGAAGTGCATTAACTCGTAAAAATATGTCTTCTATTTAAGTGATGGACCTCAAGTGACCTTGTCCTGGTCTTCTGCGAAGATTGCCTTGATCCAGGTACACAGTATTGAAACCACTTAAAAATAACTACTAAGTGGCTATCCACATTCCGTTAGGAAACGCTTACTTCTGTCAAAATGACCGTTCTACTGACCTATGTAATGGAAAATAACTGTGTAATCGCCATATAATAAAAACCAAACATAAAAGAGATAAAAAAAATAACTTATCAAACATCTTAACTGATGTAACTTCAGCTAGTTACGAAATTTCACGTGACATGTTCCTCATCTTATTCTTGTTTGGACCTGATAAGCAAATCAGCAGTATTTATCTTTAACATAATATTCGGAAATAAAACTAAATGACTTATCTTCCCTATCAAAATAAGCCTTTATCTGTGGAAAAAGCATAACTATCTTATTTTATTCATAATTATCCTACGCCAAACAAATAGAATGTCCCTTTACTTGTTTTGAACTAATCATGAAACCAGTAATACTGGCGTGTTACATCACTTCGTATACCGGGAGAGGGAATAAAATATATTTCGGTATTGTGTAAGATATGTTTTGTAATACATTAGTTTTAAATCGATGTAAATTATTTTTGTTATGCATCTACAACAATTATCTTGGATAGAAATTTTCACTTACTAAAGAGTGCATTTATATGTATAATATTATTTCATATTTATATGTGTTAAGGGTAAAAAGACTGCATTTAAATCCGAAACTAGAGTCTGGATCGAAGGACCAAAATGTTACATTTATAAAGGGAAACAAATAAAATTAATATATTAAAGATCCTGACGTATAAATGGTGCATTTAAGGATATATTCCAACTTTGATCATGCCTCCTATTATCCAAGGGTGAGTGGGGGGGAGAACTTAAAGCTCGGCCAGGGCCTACAGGGCTGCAGTGGGATCCACGGAATAACAAGTCACTTTCACTAAGAATATTAACTGGCATCGGGATAGAAACCTGTGTAAAGAAGAATCATCACGAGGGGTAAGCTACTGAAATCAGGCTATGTCTCCTTCGAGACGCTATACTAATATTAAAAAAGAGGGCTTAGAGAACCGGGGCGACTCTTCCATTACCGCGAGAACAAAGGGATGACCGACCGCAACCGAACAATGTCTCCAGAACCGTAGGAGCGTACAAATGTACCCTGGTAACGAGTACGAGAAAATATGGCATAGAGACCAAGAGGGCATTAACGGACCACATCTCCAGAGACGGCTCCGACGATATACCTGAATGTTCGGGCGATCTAAGGGACGCTCCTGGACAGCGGAAAGACTGATTGGAACACGCGATGTGTCCACCAATGAGAGACAGCTGATATATCGGACAATTACAACGATCACTTGAATAAGCTCACCAATATTGATTTTGGCATATGTATGCCCTAAATTATTATAAAAACAACAAGTTGTCTTCTACTAAGTATTAAAAACTAATACTACACCACTTGATACATTGTAAGTACTAAACATTATGTTTAATAGAATATTATAACAAAACCATTGCACCATTATTTATTATTTTGAAACAAAACAAATTTAACAATTAATGGGTAAATTAGTCTAATACAAAATTTTAATATACATTTTCCTTCCAATCTTACACAATATTAGTATCACGAAACATCTGTTCCAAAATTAAGATATTTTTTTACTGTTATTAGTCCTCCAATACTTCGGGACGACCTCTGTTTGGTTAGACTATACTTTAAGATCAACATTGCTGAACAAAGACTAAACAATACGATTCTAGTATCATAAGAGGAACTAAATAAGTTGACTTCAACTAAGAATATAATGTGAATCATTAAAAAATGTTAGACTGAGATAAAAGAGCTAGATAGTTCGTTTAATTTATCATATTGGTCATTTATTGATTATACGCCTGTATAATCAGACTTGTTTTATTGGCAGTTTCAGTGTAAAATACGTTGACTGAGGTAGGCTCTATATAATGGGGCCGAAATATTTCAACAATTAATGATTTTAACAATGTGTCGACACAGACTAAACAGGGAAAATACGACAGCGGCTGTTGTCACTTAAACCCAAAATCTCAAATTAATTTAGTCTACCTGCTTGCTTAATTGTTCTATTAATAGCAAATAACTACTCCCATAGCACTAATAACGAGTCGCTACGTCTAGCGTCAGCTGGGGTTGATGTAGGGTCAGGAAGCGGAAGCTGCACACGTCATCCCTTCACAGCTCCTGACAATAGAAACCGGAATATTTACTTTGCACATCCCCAAACAGTCATTTTACACAACATGCAATAATTATTTACAAAATTTAAAATAATTTATAATTTTGTTATGTATCTACTAATTTATACCATTTTTTATTTAATAATAGTAAATAGATAATATTTATTTATATAGGTTTTATACTCACACTATTAAAGTTACCTCTATAAGTGCAATGTTACAAAGTATCCAGTTTAACAAAGATGAATGTACTGAATATTTTCCCAAAGATAACAAAATTGTACTTTGGGAAAAAAGTTGTAACAAATTAGATACTGATTACTGTTTAAATTTCCTTTGGATACCTATACAAAATGTTTTAATACCAATGTATTTTACTACACCCATACATCTATTACATTATGGTTGATTCAGCTAACGTTTTCACCTCGACCATCCTGGAATGTAATACAATATTTAGTTCATACGCATGGCTGCATCTGAGGTTAAAGTATAATGTATTTGGTTTTATCTGTACATGTCAGTTTCAACAAAGCACCAGATTAGACTGCACATTTACGTTTATGTTTTGCTTTATTTCGTTATGTACATTATATCACAGCGTAGTATCGTTTGCAAATGTATAATCATTTCTGTGAGACTCACTATTGCACATTTACGTTTATGTTTTGCTTTATTTCGTTATGTGCATTATATTACAGAGTAGTATCGTTTGCAAATGTATAATCATTTCTGTGAGACTCACTATTGCACATTTACGTTTATGTTTTGCTTTATTTCGTTATGTGCATTATATTACAGAGTAGTATCGTTTGCAAATGTATAATCATTTCTGTGAGACTCACTATTGCACATTTACGTTTGTGTTTTGCTTTATTTCGTTATGTGCATTATATTACAGAGTAGTATCGTTTGCAAATGTATAATCATTTCTGTGAGACTCACTATTGCTCATTTACGATTATGTTTTGCTTTATTTCGTTATGTGCATTATATTACAGCGTAGTTTCGTTTGCAAATGTATAATCATTTCTGTGAGACTCACTATTGCACATTTACGTTTATTTTTTGCTTTATTTCGTTATGTGCATTACATTACAGAGTAGTATCGTTTGCAAATGTGTAATCATTTCTGTGAGACTCACTACTGCACATTTAGTCATTGAAATATGGAACAAACAATGCTTCAGGCACAAAAATCTTTCAGGATTCCATATTCTATTCATACGATTTACTGAAAAAATTGTTGATCCTAACCTAATAGTTTCTGTATCTTAAAAGGTTGGATAAAATATGAACATTTTCATTCTACGTGTCACATATTAATATTCAAGCTATGGTTTTAGTGAATATATCTAGGTAACTAGTACTTAGACTATCTACCAAATCGAATAACCTTTTTTAATTCAATTTTATCCTTCTCCAAATTTAGAAATTTCTATCGATATGCTTAATGCAAGTATAAAATTGTAGTGATATTACTAAAACTATTCTCATAGCACAAACAAGTTTTTCTTTCTTCCTTGAATATTGAGTTTTTTATAAAGGTATGGACACAACTGTGAATTAGTACTGTAATAGTCTCAATCTGGTGTCTATGGCTTTTTTACTGGAATACTATCGTGGCTTTATTTGATTATCGGAAAATACTGTAGACTACAACGCAAGTGTAATGAGATCAATATTAAATATAGAATATTAATGTTTTCCTTTAGTAGATTAGAGTTCATATTGCCAAGCCTTGGTGTAGCATTACTGTTATGGGTATTATTATTTTATCAAGTCACTTTCCTCATCTCATATGTTAAAATAAACATTTATTTAATTTTATTTATGATATAATGTAATGTTCATCCAGGTAACATTATTAAGAACCTCAATTCGATTATTAATACTCTGCTACTTCAATCTATCACTGATTATGTTTCTTCTCTTTTTCGCTTTACTAGTTAACTAATATAAAACTCACTACGTATATTTGCAGTTACACAATCGTGTTTAAAATAATACAGTGTACTAATTTTCTTTCATACTTCTTATATAATGTTGTAGTTTTTTCCATTGCAATATGAAACAAACGTATGGGGCAGTTAATTTTGATTTTTCTTCTTGTATCTAAACAGGATATTTATATTATAAATAAATTAACGGTAAGTATCCACAATTGGGTTTTATATTTATAATGAATAATGTTATGGATTTTTATTTGTTTTGAACTACAGATGATTACCTATTTAGTATATCTGAATACCAGGCTAAAATACAAAAATGGTAAAAGCTTATGTAAAAAGTTTGATGCTATAGTATGTATTCTTCCTCAGTGTGCACTCTCAAGTAAGTTGCTCGTCTGTTATTTTCTGGTATTCAGGAAAAAAACCTTTTTGCTCATCGAATTAATCGATTCGGTCATTTAGAAATAAATAAACATCGATGAGGCAATTATAATGAAATTATATATTTAAATTATCTTCTATTACTTATATTTTATAATACCCATTACATTTATGTTTACACAAGTGTGACCAAAACATTTATGTATGTGTCGATAAATAGCGATACTACCAGCAATACAGCCTATCCATTGCAATAATATGAAAATCCATTCCGTTAAAAAAAGACGAATTACATCACTACATGCAATATTTTTCGCGTGTTTCGAAAAACTTCAGGAAATACTAGTAGATAAAACATAATAAAAGTTATGGTGTTATACGTTTTATAACCTATAACGATGGCAAACGTCTGAAATCCTGTTGCCCTTTCAACCTTTCCATCGTCAATAAGAACTTTTTATTAAATAAGTCCATTATCGATTAGTTTATTCATATCTGTCCATATGTGTTCATTATATAAAACTCACATTTTATAAACCACGATTGGGAATAACTTGATTCATTTATTTATTTAATCGTATAATAAAATATTCCAGTATATATCACTGACAGAAGATAATGAATGTTTACTGAACTAAGCTGAAGACATTCTGAATCATCAATGAACTATATGAAATAGTTATATTTCACTCGATATAGTGACAACAGTGTTACAACAACGAAACAGGCACTATTATGGACACATGTTCAGTGACGTGTATGGGTCAAGGTCACGATCGATTTTAGAATGGCCTGACTGTTATCATTGGTGTGTGTACTCCCATACATCCTGACCGGTTGTTGTCATCACAGTCTCTGTGTTGTTTGTAGGCTATTGTATTTTATTTATAGTTTACCATATATTCTGTGAATGCGTTTAAATGTACCTGAACTGTTGAGAACAAAATAATAATTCCTATATAAACTTCAATTCCTATAATTAATTTCTCTTAAAACAAACAACTGTCTCAAACTTTCACCGATTCTAAATATAATGTCAAATAATATGTAAATATTAATTCTTATTTTACAACATTTTAAATTTCCAATTAGTGCATTTCAACTACATGCAAGTACATAACAAGTACGAGAAATTACAAATGACAAACTACAATAAATTTACAACATATAGGAATGGAATTACACAAACGATTTAATGTCTGTTTTTATATTAATTGAAAAGCAATAGAATTCACCTATGATCACAAACTTTAATCAACACTTTTAAGATAATACAAATAACCGATTTTAGCAGTAGCAACGTAAAAAAACATATGCTTTAATGAGATAAATCTGCACCGCTAAAACCATACTATGTTTAAAGTTGTAGAAAACATAATTATACAAAATTGTCTTCAGAAGTATTAAAGGTCATATGAGACATTGTTTGAGCAAAAACAGGCAAAATATATATTTATTTTCCATAAAATAATCCACGCTTATTAGAGTACCGTTTTATATCTATCTTTTTATAATACCGTTTCATATCTAACTAGAATATGGAGACCAAAATTCTATACATTATAAAAATAAACTGATAACATCACTGTAACTGTGAAGAAATAAAACAGAAGAAAACTTTTTTTGTAACGTTAGTTTATGTTTAGTATTAATGAAGTCTTTAAATACTCCTCTAACAACTAAATCTTAGTGTGTACTGGTTAATGATATAACAACATAACGAAGTGTCTTTTTAAGGCCACTAAGAGAAGTGATATGAAGGCTCTCCTCCATTGAAGATTAAATTATCACTAGTTCAATTACAGCTAAAACTGTCCATCTTAATATAATTATATTAATGAAAAATATCATGTTTATCAAGGCGTTAAAATTTCAAACTTCTATTACTTTTTCTTACATTTAAAATAACCAGATTGTACCTTAATACTGGTTTGTCATTATTCTCTTGGATAAGTTTAATCACAGAATATTTTATTTATTTTTAAGTATAAAACCAAAAGTAATTGTAAAAGTAAAGATGACACATTTAATAGGTATCTTATCATATACGGATGATTTTGAGTTTTCTATACTAATGAATATTTCAAACTTCAATTACTTTTGTTACATTTAAAATAACCAGATTGTACCTTAATACTGGTTTGTCATTATTCTCTTGGATAAGTTTAATCACAGAATATTTTATTTATTTTTAAGTATAAAACCAAAAGTAATTGTAAAAGTAAAGATGACACATTTAATAGGTATCTTATCATATACGGATGATTTTGAGTTTTCTATATTAATGAATATTTCAAACTTCAATTACTTTTGTTACATTTAAAATAACCAGATTGTACCTTAATACTGGTTTGTCATTATTCTCTTGGATAAGTTTAATCACAGAATATTTTATTTATTTTTAAGTATAAAACCAAAAGTAATTGTAAAAGTGAAGATGACACATTTAATAGGTATCTTATCATATACGGATGATTTTGAGTTTTCTATATTAATGAATATTTCAAACTTCAATTACTTTTGTTACATTTAAAATAACCAGATTGTACCTTAATACTGGTTTGTCATTATTCTCTTGGATAAGTTTAATCACAGAATATTTTATTTATTTTTAAGTATAAAACCAAAAGTAATTGTAAAAGTAAAGATGACACATTTAATAGGTATCTTATCATATACGGATGATTTTGAGTTTTCTATACTATTGAATATTTCAAACTTCAATTACTTTTTCTTACATTTAAAATAACCAGATTGTACCTTAATACTGGTTTGTTATTATTCTCTTGGATAAGTTTAATCACAGAATATTTGATTTATTTTTAAGTATAAAACCAAAAGTAATTGTAAAAGTAAAGATGACACATTTAATAGGTATCTTATCATATACGGATGATTTTGAGTTTTCTATATTAATGAATATTTCAAACTTCAATTACTTTTGTTACATTTAAAATAACCAGATTGTACCTTAATACTGGTTTGTCATTATTCTCTTGGATAAGTTTAATCACAGAATATTTTATTTATTTTTAAGTATAAAACCAAAAGTAATTGTAAAAGTAAAGATGACACATTTAATAGGTATCTTATCATATACGGATGATTTTGAGTTTTCTATATTAATGAATATTTCAAACTTCAATTACTTTTGTTACATTTAAAATAACCAGATTGTACCTTAATACTGGTTTGTCATTATTCTCTTGGATAAGTTTAATCACAGAATATTTTATTTATTTTTAAGTATAAAACCAAAAGTAATTGTAAAAGTAAAGATGACACATTTAATAGGTATCTTATCATATACGGATGATTTTGAGTTTTCTATACTATTGAATATTTCAAACTTCAATTACTTTTGTTACATTTAAAATAACCAGATTGTACCTTAATACTGGTTTGTCATTATTCTCTTGGATAAGTTTAATCACAGAATATTTTATTTATTTTTAAGTATAAAACCAAAAGTAATTGTAAAAGTAAAGATGACACATTTAATAGGTATCTTATCATATACGGATGATTTTGAGTTTTCTATATTAATGAATATTTCAAACTTCAATTACTTTTGTTACATTTAAAATAACCAGATTGTACCTTAATACTGGTTTGTCATTATTCTCTTGGATAAGTTTAATCACAGAATATTTTATTTATTTTTAAGTATAAAACCAAAAGTAATTGTAAAAGTGAAGATGACACATTTAATAGGTATCTTATCATATACGGATGATTTTGAGTTTTCTATATTAATGAATATTTCAAACTTCAATTACTTTTGTTACATTTAAAATAACCAGATTGTACCTTAATACTGGTTTGTCATTATTCTCTTGGATAAGTTTAATCACAGAATATTTTATTTATTTTTAAGTATAAAACCAAAAGTAATTGTAAAAGTAAAGATGACACATTTAATAGGTATCTTATCATATACGGATGATTTTGAGTTTTCTATACTATTGAATATTTCAAACTTCAATTACTTTTTCTTACATTTAAAATAACCAGATTGTACCTTAATACTGGTTTGTTATTATTCTCTTGGATAAGTTTAATCACAGAATATTTGATTTATTTTTAAGTATAAAACCAAAAGTAATTGTAAAAGTAAAGATGACACATTTAATAGGTATCTTATCATATACGGATGATTTTGAGTTTTCTATATTAATGAATATTTCAAACTTCAATTACTTTTGTTACATTTAAAATAACCAGATTGTACCTTAATACTGGTTTGTCATTATTCTCTTGGATAAGTTTAATCACAGAATATTTTATTTATTTTTAAGTATAAAACCAAAAGTAATTGTAAAAGTAAAGATGACACATTTAATAGGTATCTTATCATATACGGATGATTTTGAGTTTTCTATACTATTGAATATTTCAAACTTCAATTACTTTTTCTTACATTTAAAATAACCAGATTGTACCTTAATACTGGTTTGTTATTATTCTCTTGGATAAGTTTAATCACAGAATATTTGATTTATTTTTAAGTATAAAACCAAAAGTAATTGTAAAAGTGAAGATGACACATTTAATAGGTATCTTATCATATACGGATGATTTTGAGTTTTCTATACTAATGAATATTTCAAACTTCAATTACTTTTTCTTACATTTAAAATAACCAGATTGTACCATAATACTGGTTTGTTATTATTCTCTTGGATAAGTTTAATCAAAGAATATTTTATTTATTTTTAAGTATAAAACAAAATGTAATTGTAAAAGTGAAGATGACACATTTAATAGATATCTTATCATATACGGATGATTTTGAGTTTTCTATAATAATGAATGATTTCAAATCCTCCACTGTTTGTAAGATGTAACAGAAACTTCAGGAAGTATGAAAATATAATATTTGTTATATTTTAATCTTTGTTATTCAAGTATTGTTATGTTATAATTAAAATGTTGTTTATAATATACCTATAATATTAAGAACTTATATTTAATCAGTAAGCATTAAATATGACTATAGATCACATATAAAATAAAGCTTAATTTTAAGTAACAGTAATTGCTAAGTAAACGAATGTGTGCATATCAAAGTTATTTTAATGGAAATTGTCAAATTAACAGTGGTCTCCACACACAATGTGTACAAAGTTAGAGGATGGAGTGGGAGGTCAGCTGGTCCCGAGACAGACATATCTCACATTTGTACGGAAAGCTTTTAGCTTGGGGTGGGACGTTTTATATTTTATATTAAAATCTACCCTAATGCTTCTTTTTATATAAATAATTGTACTGTCTATTTAGTGTTTTTTAAGTTTGAATGAGTGCAACTTCGTATAGATTGAGGAATAACGGCATGCACTTTAATTGGTGGTGAATTGTAGCAAGGCAAATACAATTATTTAACGATAAATTATCTTTCTCATTTCGTAACAGTTCTGCAGTTTGTCGGTATCGTTGTCATTACCATTATGTTACCAACGATTATTCTGTATACTTGGCAATTTTCTCTTTGTAACTATCCATTTAATAAAGTCAAAAAGTAAAAATGGAGATTGGTTGCGAGTTATTTTAACAATAGAAATATTTGTATAGAGTATATGCATTGGGTACAATAAAAAAGTAATACAAGTTACAAAACCTTTAAAAATTGCATGTTTTATAAACTGTCACGAATATATAGCAGCTCAAAACATCTTCTATTTCAATAGGTTTTAATTGCGATGGTATTGCCTTTAGTTAATTGCCAATTAACACATAGTATACCTAATAACTGATGTAGAAAAAAAAATGCAGACAGCATGGTATTTAATTTAATATATCGTAAGCTCTCGTAAACTTTGCACTTTAGAGCTAAAAATAAAATGTAATACAAAACAGAGAAACATAAAAGGTGACAGAGTTTTGAAGTTTCTTTATTACGCTATGTCAAATTTTTTTTAAAACTAGAGATTTCTTTTGGTCCTAATAATATTATAAAAGCGAATAAATACAGAAAAGAATGCGGTTCTACTGTTATAATTTTGGTAATGTCTAAATTAAATACATCCAAGAAATCTATAGCTTTATATGTGTGTTTATTATATAAAACCTTTAAAATGAGTCATTAAATCATGGATGAGAAAGGTCAATTGAAGGAATCTGCGAAAAAAAGAATAAGAGTCACCTAAAGTTGCCAAATTTCGGACAGTGTTCATAAATATGGACGAGAAATATCGTCGTACATATGGTTTATTTAGAAGTGAATATTCACAAAGCTGTGCAAAGTCTGCAATGCATTTCTAGATTATCCTCAGATATAAATCTTTCGTGAAAGTACTGGCACCGAATTTCAGTTACGACGATATATTGTCAAATGATTCAACTAAATTTCTTAATTTTTGTAATGTACATTTTATGATGTAAATATTCATGCAATATTTAAAAATTTCAAACATAAACATCTCAACTTCTATTATAGAATTTTGCAAAGCTCCATCCAGCATTGACTGCAGTTAAACATTTTTTTATGTAGATCTATTGTTTATCTGAGAATTAGCGTTAATATTCCTTACGTAACAACGACTAATCTATATTTATTACATCACTAGTAAATTTAGTTATTTAGAGCAAATTAAATTATAAATGTTAAATTATGTTTTATTTGAAATAACTGTCAAAATATTTAGAATTAGGTACATAATTAGATGAAACTAAAGCAATAGAGAAATGTATGAGTACTCTGATATATTTTATTGATTAGTGTCATTAAAATGTTGCTGTAAGAGAGAAAATAAATTCTCAAAATTTTTAGCATTTTAGAATGTAGCAATTGTAATTTTATATGTAGTAATTGATCCAATCAAACCATATTTGTGTGTCGCTCAATTATACGTTTGCAGTCATTCTAAATAAATAAAAAATTGTTCACAGGGGGGATTTCTGGGAAAGTACAAACAGTTGTTTTCTTCTAATTGTTTTAAGAAAGTCATGAATCAAGTGTCATATTACGTTAGATGATAACTTAATTAAACACTATAAATGCACTATTACACTATTAACATTATAAACAAATTGTAGTATAACGTACCTAATAATACTCATATAATACAGGTAAGTCATTAAGAAAAACTCATCTATTAGTTGTCAAATGTGAAGGTTTGATTATATGAGAATTATTCCAAACAATAAAAACTTTCATATTTTATTTATTTTATTCCATTCAAAATTATGTATTTGAGGGAAAACGTTCAGTATCTATTAAGTGAAAGAATTATCCATCTATTGACGAATAGTGAGCGGTATAATAGTACCACCATATCTTAACGTATATATACTTGCAAAGCAATTTGAATCTTCTTTTATAATACTTATGGATGGTCCGATGGATATGTATTACGTACATACACATAAGAGTATATGAGGTAATTAGATTACCGACTCCTGTAACTCATTCATTTACATTTGGAAGCAATCTTGTGCTTATTGCCGACCACACTTACTCATGGTCCGAGGACTTAAGTCTGTATTATAATTCTCATTAATACGAGCGGCTTAGGCCAGAGACTCGTTTAATTAACGTTTTCATTGGAGTAACTGTGGCGAATGTATTTATTTAAATATTGATACAATAGTAAACAGTTTTCAAGTTTCATTGTGAAGAAGGTGATACACTTGTACAAGATGCAGATGAAAATACTCCTGCCGCAGCCGTTTGTGACCTGAAACACAACAAAAACGATTTAGCGTTCGGTTTATACTAGAGCATTTCGCTTGTTACTTATAAACTGTGGTGGAATGCTAATCTCAAAAATAAGTTGATATGTTATCTTCCCGGATGGTTTTTTCCTCTTTGAGAAAGAAGTTTTTAAATGACACTTATTCCTATAGAACCTTAGCGTTGCTTCCGGAGTGATAGGATATTTATAATAGGTAAATTTAGGGGGTAGGGGACGCCTACTATCAAAATCCATGAGGAAGAATTAGAGCACTAATCTTAACGTCATGTCCCTCCAGGAGGACAGGGAGGCCAGCTATGAACCGGCCTCTCCAGTCAAAGCATGCAAGGGCGATACACCCTTGTTCAGGCTAACAAGAACCTCTGATACCTAGAGAATGAACCCAACCAACTCCCGCAATACACTACACCTATCGAATTACCCTTGCACCTCCGAATCTCGCCATTTACGGTTAGTGACGTGCCGTTCCTGGCCATCCATATGGTTACCCAGATTGAAGTGACACATCGGTTTTTGCGGTGCCTAGTGGTCGGTTCAACTGGATGATGTAAACAAGCCAGAATTGATCCCTACATTTTTACATTATTCGTGGGTGGTTAATATGCACATTATAAGCAACGTATATATTCATCATTATGGTGCTTGACTAGTGAAATCTCTAATACCTATACTCTAATAGCCTACATCACATTTCTCCGCCAAACATTTTTAGTAATGAACTGGCTCTATACATATCTTTCAACTTTTAGTCAGACTATTATGAGAAATACCTGTGTCAAAAAATTATTTCTAGAACAGCTACATGTTATTGCATATTTTGTACTATTATAAAGGTCTTGTTACAATACATTTAATATATTACCTCATAATTAACTGTCTTTCACTATAGTGTATCATAAGCGATGTGATTTAAACATTTAGAATAACTTTAAAGAGATCTATGTGAGTATTCATAAAACAGGGCCCTCAGAATTATTTTTTTAAACCTATAAATTTACATAAAAATATAAATTTTCAATTATAAAAAAAATAAATACAAAATCTACTCTCATTGAGAAAAAAAACGTAAAATAAAAGTTAACATAACTGTTACTAGTTTATAGAATACTGCTATACATTCTATTCGACACAACATACAACCGGAAAACTGTGAAAACGTAATTTAGACTCTTAGTAGATTGGTTGCATGAATTTTGAAATATAGCAAATAACTCCTATCTTATTTTGAATACAACACTTTTTGTAATCTTATCTTACTTCCAATTTTAACACCTATTGGTCATCCGTTTCTTCTAACTAAGGTATTTTATTAATAACCATATTCTTTTAGTGGCATTCCTTATTGTGCCAAAAGTGACACAAAATCTTAATAACAAATTTAACAGACTGCAAACGCCTCAGTCAAATCACGTTGACTTTATTTGACAAAAGGAATGTTCTTTGATGACTCGCTCATAACATTGGTGACTAGGGACCATGAACTGAATACATGTTATAAAACAACTTTTACTCGATAAATGATTAGATTTAACTGTCATAAAACATGCAAAGTTTTGAGTGATGTACATTGTTTGTTATTAAGAGCTAAACACACACACACACACACACACACACACACACACACACACACACACACACAATAACATATATATAAATTTTATTTTATAAATCATAATGGAAATTCTGATTATGTAGAGGTCTGGTATATCTTTGATCATATTCAAACTGTAATGATATTATTCCATGTAGCAGATTTGGTCTCATAAGACATTTCAACATGTATGTTCGGATTTGTAGTAGTAAGGTATGTGACAAGGTTAACATATGAACTTACACACAAAGGCTAATACAAGGGGTGTAATTACGTCATAATGAACACTGTCATTCAATTAATTGATCTTGTACAGGGCGTCGGATTTATTTCAGCTTAAACACACGACTTTACGTTATTTTTGTTAACTTAATTTAATATACATTCTGATGTTGTGTTTGATCAGGTGGTGTAAATGTTTATCATGTTTGTAAATACTGAAAATTTGCTATATCACTTTGCATACGAGATATGGACGTAAACTTATGCTTATGACAGAGTTACGTATTAGCACTAAAGCGTCCAGTACGTTTTGGATATATTATGAAACATTACAAATAAATTGAAACATGCAATACTTGGTATAAAAGACTGACACTATGGTGTAGGATCATTAACCATTTGGGCATCAACAACAAATAAATAACACTTACAGGGCATCACGGAATATACGAGAACTTGTGTACTAGCTATCAGAAATAACAGTTGATCAGTGATATAGAACTTACCTATGTAAATTACATGATAAATAATAACACTTACAAGGCATCACGGAATATACGAGAACTTGTGTACTAGCTATCAGAAATAACAGTTGAGCAGTGATATAGAACTTACCTATGTAAATTACATGATAAATAATAACACTTACAGGGCATCACGGAATATACGAGAACTTGTGTACTAGCTATCAGAAATAACAGTTGAGCAGTGATATAGAACTTACCTATGTAAATTACATGATAAATAATAACACTTACAGGGCATCATGGAATATACGAGAACTTGTGTACTAGCTATCAGAAATAACAGTTGAGCAGTGATATAGAACTTACCTATGTAAATTACATGATAAATAATAACACTTACAGGGCATCACGGAATATACGAGAACTTGTGTACTAGCTATCAGAAATAACAGTTGAGCAGTGATATAGAACTTACCTATGTAAATTACATGTTAATAAAAAAACGTAATACAAGCAGATGGTCACTAACTTTAGTAGAAACATTGCTCTAGCAACTTGACAAATAAATCATTCCAAGAGACACAGCTACTAAGGTCTTGTCTCTCTGATATCCACTAGTAATCTAAATAAGGCGTTATGACTTGATTATTACGTTATGACATAGCAAATTTAAGTGAATAAAGAAAATACAAAGATAGTACTATATTATAATTACTAAAATACAAGCTTGTTTTACTTATTCAAAAATTAAAATATAAAATTTCTGTTACAGTTTCTTTAGATAGAAAGTTTGTGTTGAAAGTAAGTAGATCTGTGATGGAATATATGTTTTTTGGGGGTGCGGGTGTGAGTGTTGCAGAGACGAGGACACAGTGTAATTCTCTTCCTGCAAATAGTTGATATTATACAACTCGGCGAATATTGAAACCGATTTTGAGTACTTGCTGAGCGAGCAGAGACGTTGACACAAAGAGCAGTTTGGTAAATTATACTGTATGAGCAATTTAGAAAATCTTTTTGACTTTAGTTCCAGAATTTTTTAACCTATATTTTATGTTACCTTTGATAAAATGTACCTATTATTTGCTCTTTATCTTGCGAATAGATAAGAATACATTACTTAAAATTATGTATTTTAAATTTTACCTTAATCGCATACACCCGTTGTAAATTTTTTCGTTTGTACTTATTTATACATAAGATCCTGTTCCTTGAACGAACCGATGAGTTTTATCATTAAACAACTTAATTTATCTGTATTTAGAAAAAGCTTTTATTTTAGCTAATTTGTTTCAGTGGCTCGTTATATTATTATAATACATGTATCTGTTACTAAATAAATATTTAAATGAGGCATTACTATATACTATTACTAATGGTAAGTTTCAGCTTGAGTGTTTTACAAATAATTTTTGTCTTGTACAAATATTATTTTCTCTTTTAATATGGGTTTCAAAAGGCTCAAACATAACAGATGATAGCTTGTAATCAGAGTTTGTGTTATTGGAGCAGGAAATTGCCGTAGGTGGTAGATGTTACCACCGGGACATTCGATCTGCTTAATCAGGACCCAGGTACTCACCATGTCGATAATTTACGTACACAATTATCCTCTATTGAGTTTGAGGCGATATTCAACATCGAAATAATGTCGAAAAGTCATAAACAATTATGTATCGCGCAATAGAAGTAAAATCAATTGATAATACGCGAGAGGTTGAAGTTCGGCCTGCGATATACTCCGGGAAGTTCGCAGTAGGTCCCAGCCAAGTCAAAGATCAACGATAGGCTCGTGACTGCCACAACCAGCCACAGCTGACTGTTGGACAACGCCAATATACATCACCAGGTTATCACGTTGGTTGATTCAGTGAACTGACCGTTAAGAAGAACGACGAAGCACATCGACTTCCTGTATGTTCTTGAGCTTACTATCGTTATTTAGTCGTGCGTCCGTTAAAACAATAAAATTCGTTTCTAATTAAACATCTTATAAAACAGTAAACAATCCATTATTTTTTGTTAAGCTGGGAGTATTCTTCTGTCTAAGTAGAAGGTGTGTTACTACTCAATATTTCTACACAGAGACTCATGTAAATCCTACAAAGCTGAAATACATAAGTATATTTTCTGCTGGTGCAGAGTTAGCGCACCGAAATCAGTTAGTATAGCTTTTCTCCCCTATCAATCAATTACCATTGTTATATTTGATTTAGTTAAAGTAGCACATTTTCTATTTCAAATCACCCGTCGACAATAATAAACTGTACACAAAGAGTAGTAAGTAGCTGGCAGCAGACTTCAGCTATATTGGGTTATTACTCGGTATCTTTAACTCTTGTAGACTATGATAGTCTGAAATATAGAAGAAATGTATCGTATAAAGTTTTGTTCAGCCAGTAACCAGTTTAAATAAAGGCAGCATCTTCAAGCTATACTTGAACATTACTCTGTGGGTATAACTTGTATTGTCTTAAATATAAAAATACTAGTTTATATACAGTTTTTTTAGTTACTAAAAGCCTTGCAAGAACTTGTAGAAAGTTTAATCTATAATGGATTATTACTTTTTGCCTATTACTTGTGTTAAGCCTGAAATAGAGAAGTACTGCTGCATATTAAGGTTACTTTGTGATATTATGTTATTACTCTGTGTTTCTTACTTGATTAGGTAACACAAAAGTAATGGTGCATATTGATGTTTTTTTGTTATATGAAGTTATTACTCTGTGCTTTACCATGATCTCAGAGGATCTTCAAATCGAGTCCTACAATAGACAGGCTTAATAGCTGATTTCTTCCAGTGTCATTTTCAGACGTTTGTCAGTGATTTTAACGCACACCCTATGGTACCAGCAAGTGACTATAGGAGATAGCAATACACTGTGCTTCAATGCTAGAACAACTACTGGCAATTTAGATTAGTTTCTTTTAGATTTTACCCATCATTGCTCCATTTATCGGAACCAGTAATATTTATTTATGTTTATCCACAGAAATGGATTTAAAAAATAAAAACTCTATGTTTATACTAACTAACTGGACACAGTTGTACTTTATAACCAATTAAACTAAGCAGGTAATGTAGCAGGAGTCAATATGATATGTCCACAGTAGAGCAGACCGTCAAGTTATTACACTAGAGACGCATGGTCAGCAGTTTCCGGACTAAACTGTTATCTGTTTGTCCATACGCTAACATCATCAGACAGGTTGTATTATAGTGTGACAGGGGTCATATTGAAGGTTGTGTGTAGGTCGTTAGATGTGACATAAACAGCCTGATGGTTTTTTTTCTTTTATTTGTCTCTTAGAGGCAGTTGCTACAGAAAAATGTCATAATAAATTATTTTCACTGTCTATATTTTGAATTAAGTATTTCATTATATTTAGTTATTTCAATTCAACATTGTTTAGCTGTTTTCTTTGCTATTATATTCGTCTTAAATAAGATGTTATTTTGTTAAGTAATTGCTTTTGGGTATTATAATCACAAATTAGGTAGCATTTTATGTGTATTAAAGAGAGTATTATGTAAGTATACCTAGATTTCACTCAGATAAAGGAGCATTTTGAAACTAAACATACTTAATCATTCAGTAAAGTGATTGATACAAATATAGCTACATTTTTGTGAATATTTCATAACTACATCCAGTACATTGAATGACTTATGCAACAGCCAGGAGAATAGGCACAGTTCACGACTCAATTCTTTCATCGGACCTGTGGAATGTTGTAAACGAGAGATTCCTTCGCTCGGAAGTGTCTGATGGGAGCTAACACATCTTTTTATGAGCAATATTAACTATATTATATGGCTGTTATTACCGTGAAGGCTCTTTACCAGTCACAGACTTTATTTGATTGACAGACTGATTTAATTTTGATTTGTAATGATAGTGCTAAATAATATGGCCTATCTCGGCTCACTAAGGAGGACCAAGAAGCTTGAAATGATCATTATCATAGTCAGTGATCAAAACCCTGATCATGATTTTATTTGATTAGGAATTTTTTAATTCAAGAACTCAATGTAGTATTTCACCTAATCTTTGAAAGCCAAGGTTTTGGAAGCAGGTTTCTGACAGTGAAAACAATACATGGAGTAATAGTTACGTTAATGACTGATGAAATTCAAACACAGGAACCAAATGATCATTAGGAACGTCGTGCCCTTCTGAGATATTAGCTGCAGTGCTTTGGAAAAACATTACAAGAAACATTTGTTGGGGATGGGTATACTTCAGATTCCTTGTGTTTACAAGTCAGTATTTTAATAAAATGTTCTTGTAATAGCGCATGCTTTTCTTTCAATTTATTCAGTTTCCATATAAAGAGGGATTTACAAGGAAAATGTGGTGCTATCTCGTCCCAAAGAGAATACTCATCATTGAATACTTAACAATAAAAATAGATAAAAAGAGAAGAGGTGAGTGAACAATATGGTCGATACTGTAAGATTGGGTAGCGGTTCATGGAGCGTTGACTCGTAAGACGATACAATTCCCATGAGTTTACCAGTAGAATAAAATCAAGTTTGACAATGCAAAGAGGTTTAAATGTGAGTTGAAGCTTGAACATACGAAAAACGCGTTCTTCCTGTTGAGAAGAAGGAAACTAATATCTCTATATAGTTGACTATTAGTGAACCTTGTCGGATACTAATTTACATAAATTGTTTCTGACTTGCAGGAATTTCATATATTATGAAATATATTAGAAACGTGAAGATGCGGTATCCAAGTTCCCCATCATGATGAAACATTGTATTAGAATCCTCTAATGGCCTAGAACTTCTTTTTAAATTCTAATAATACCACCTAGGTTATAACAATGTGTAAGAACAATTTTCTATCCATATTTTTAATAATAAGGAACATTTACTTCACAAAATATCACTTACATTTGATAAATATAAAATAACAAGTGATGGTGGTTGATAATTCGGCGTCCTAAGAAATGTAATCTAATATTGGGATTTAAATATACAGTAATAATATAAGTACATTATCAGTGTTATACACTGTCAAATAAAATGTATCCTGTACAGGTAGTCGGTGAAATAAAAATGATAGAAATAAATGTAATGCCGGTTGACAAAATGCTAAAATTGATAAGATGGGATTAAACAATATTAATGTAATTGGGTAGCACTTGACTCCATAAAACTCGTATTTTCTGGATTGAAATAAGGAAATAAATCTTTAACAAGTTATTTCTGGTTCAAAAACGAAGCATTTGTCTGAAACCTCTTCAAATAATTACATCTTTTATTTACTTTTCCAAACTAACTAGTACGCTGGGTGAGTGGCAAATAATCGCCTTGGATTTGTTTCGTTTATTCCCTTACATTTTTTAAATAAAACAACTAAACAAGAATTTTGATGAAAATAGGCGTTTAAAAGAAAGTATTTTTTCTGTTCGCCTGTTTATAAACTATGTTGTAATCAGTTATAATAAATTATATTGAAATATGCATACACTAATATGTTTTTTTATTAATGTATTGAATTATATGTTCAATTTGATTATCCTATAGATAATTATTCTTTGAATAACAATGATTTATTTATACATTTTGTAAAACTGACTATTTAGGAACATTTTTAATGTTAGTATTCATAAATTTTTTAATGAAATTGAGAAAGTCCTTTTGAAATATGCTACAAAAAAGAAAATCTTTTGGTCTCATAATAATATTCTTAGAGACACTGCAATTATCACTACACTTACTATGCAACTTGCAGCTATATGTGTTGGTAGAACATGTAAAGGTGGTGTAATATATATTTTGTTCTTTATTGGTTTTAATAGATTTTGAACTTTTTATAACACAAGCAATTAAACTCCTTGTTTGACGATATAAGATTTGTGAAGGAAACAGGATTTTTTCCAGACATTTGCTATCGTTCAGTGATACCAAAAAAATCAGTAACACCACGTTTCGAGATCTAAAATCTGATCTCTTTTTCAGGTAAATAACTAAGCTAACACATAATTAAAAACTAGGTGAAAATTTTAAAAAAATCATACCAGAGCGTTGTGGCACTCGTAAGAAAGGAATTACAACCACTATGTTGTGTCCACTTCACTGACTCTTAAAACTGCACTTAATAAAAAAAAAACTAATAACAACACTTAAAATTAAAACTAAACTACAGAATACAGGTCACAATGGGTCAGCATCTGCCGACCAACCACCTACGACTGATCAGAGGAATTTGCTTAATTACATTTTAAAATGCACATTTGATGATTGTAGGTATAAGTGATTATTTATATACATACACTACAAATAATTCCTTTTTTAAATTTTCACTACAGAATATTACTTTATATTACTACTGCTCATATCTTTATCTTCAATTTGTTCCTCTTTGCGTAGTTATAAGATCCACCTAGTGTCTGTTTCAGATGTGTCTATCATTTTAAACTGATCAAAACAATTTCTCATTTTCCTGCCTTCAGAAATAAATTCAAATTTGTTACGTTTATTAAAGCATATTCCGTTGATTTATACTGGGTAAAAACCAAATTGAATCTTTTATTTCAAAGCCACATATTACGTTTACCTTTTCTAAAAAAACCATTTATATTTAAAAATCGAAGGTTTTGTTCAATATTGTTAATTAATCTTAGAGCTTATCTTAAAATACACATTTCATACCAATTCCAAATTTGTAATTCAATAATGTTATTAGCTATTGTTTTTGTTTTGCTTTTGGATATATGCAAAATCAATGTTTAAAAGACCAAAAACATGACAGATATCAATCAAACATCAAATAATACCAATAATTTTAATTAAAACTTAATCTGCGGCATCTTGACTTGATGGCAAATTTATAACTCTGTCGTAAAAGGATTTTGTCTAATCAGGTATGTTTTTTTTTTTTTAATTGTTTAATATCTTCAACTTTTTACTGATGGAATTTTTGTCGATGAACACTCGTACTAAGGGGAATATTATATTAATAGCATTCGGATTTTTAGGTAAAAGTGTTGCTATATAATTCATTGTTTGATGAACTTCCTATTACAATACCATTGATCACTTCTAAATAGTAAAACTCAAATAACTTGAAGAAATTTCTATCTTTTTTCTTTCTCATGGACAGTGATATTAGATAATTTTTTAATTATTTATGCCACTAATTATCAAAAGTCATGGTCATGTAATTGTCTTTCGGTACTATGGTTAAATATTTCCTTTTGAGTTATCTTGTATAAGAGGATCATACTTTTCTGGTGTATATACCCTATCTTTGATTTTTATGGTTCTCTTAATGGCGCCAAAGTCTCTTCCACATGGCTGTGCCCTCATACTGGAAAATACTCTTTTAGAAGTATTTTTCTGTAATGATATATTGCCAACAAGGCTCACAAAACTGTATGGTTCCTATTTTGCTTTTTACAGCTACCTGTGAAGACATGGATTTCTTTTTCCTTTTCTGAAACATGGTCTTTTAGGAAGTTAAAAACCAAAGATAGATATCCCACTCTTCATTCCCCCTGTTTTAGTAATTCCCTCGTGGTAAAGATAAGTTGTACTTTGTTTGTCTTTAGGTCATGAACACAAAAGCAGTTGACCCAGATTTGGAGATAATGAAAGATTTCTTGTACCGGAATATTGGGTAAGGGCAAGTTCTGCATGTAGGCAACACAAATTCAATACGTGTCTGGCGCAACTTCGCACTATTCTGTCACAGTTTTGAAAGCGAAATAACATTTGTTTTATTTGGATAAAAAATGCCAGCCTTAAATGGATTATTTTTTCAGCTGCCGCTGTTCTTTTTCCATTGCTCAGTTTATTGGAGTCAAATTTTGTAGAAGGCTCTTCACAGAAACCGCAAGCATCTAGCTATAGTCTAGCAAGTAAAACCAAAGTTGTAGTTTGCTTTATAAAAAGTTTAGTATGCACTGTATTTAACTTCAAGCTCGGAATTCTTTTCACTGAAGAGTTTATGCATCATTTTAATGTTTAGATCATCAGATACATATTGTACAGGGTTTCCCAGTATAGTGAGATACGTCTGTTTGAAAGCACTCAATGTGCTCTTTTATCTTTTGGAATACATCTGGAGGTACAGAATTCCATTATTTAGGATATTTTACAATATTTAATAAATCGAAATCGTTTACTGGTGACAGAAAAAGTTTATGACAACGTTTTTATAAACGGCAATGTTTTTCCTTTTATATGTCATGTGATCAGAAAACTGTATGCCACTTACCGTTTTTATTTTGAATGGAAATACGTGGTTTGGTCGATACATTTTAACTGGTTATATTTCCATTAGTGCTTGACGGAATGAGTCTTGCTGATTTTTGCTCTCAATTATGTAAAACTCCGTGAACATTTCAACTTGGTCATTTTTTGATATATTATCCAAACATTCCTCCAGGAGTCTATAAAATAAAATTGTAGTAAAAAGCAGAAACAATTATAATACATAGAACAGGCCTAGGATTATTCTAGTTTATAGACGATGAAAAATATTTTCATAGAGGCATACTTTTAATACTTTATTTACAACTTAATATATAATCGACTAAGCGTAACTGTAATAAACTAGTGCTTTTCTAAAACGATGTCTGAAAATTATAAATAATGTAAAATTAACTTACACGCAACTTTTATTTAGTAATTTCCACGAGTGTCAGTTCCTTTGTAGCCTTTATTGTCCTCTCCATATAACGAAGCCTTCTTTATTACATTCCTTTGGTACTGATCTTTGTTATGAAATCCTCATTTCCTTTTCTTGCTTAAAGGGATGTCTGATTCTTCATCCCTGCCAGAAATGTTTGAGTGTTCCATTATTTCTCTACTAATATAATGAAACAAATTCAAAGGAAGCTACTCACTCGACACACAGCATCACTTTGAGTAAACAACCTAGAATCATTTTGAAGTTAGGGTAAACAGTGCAGTCAGCTGTTGCTTACGCATGCGCAGTCGAGTTTATTTGAACCAGTTTATTGTAGAAAGGGCACATATACAGGGTGTGTATCATAATTTTTTGTATAAATATTGTTTTCAGATCTCCATGGAAACTAATGGAATGAAGTTAAAGTTGAGTCCTTATAACAACAAATGTGTCTATATCCTCGTAAAACCATTTAAACAAAACCCCTTTCGCAAACAAACTATTCAATTGGTTATTACTAATGACAGCTATTTTGTTGAGATCATTTACAGTCTAGATTTCATACATTTCTAAAATATTTTGCTTAGTACTGAAAGTACACTAACAGGATTTAAATTAGCATCTTTAATGTGTCATTTCCTTCTTTAATATAAGTACAAATAGTCTTTGTTTTTAGTCATCAGGGAGCAAAGCTAAGATTAATTACATACAACAAGGCTGTTTATATATATATATATATATATATATATATATATATATATATATATATATATATATTCTGATATATTTTTAACTAATATAGTTTTAAAACTATCATGGCAAGAGGACGTTTTTATTTATAAGCCATTATTATTAATACGATCTCATTGGTTGTTGTAGGGTACAAAAGAAAGAGCCATTTACATGATGTGGCAGTATTAAATATACTTTATTTATATTCACATCAGATTCTTAATTTTAGGCTACTTGATCATGTAGGCTTGTCTATATAATATTGATTTATTTTAATTAGGATAATAAGAGGCCACTAGCTTGAACCGTTATTTTGCACATTGTCATAGGTCTGGCCTGTGCTATGTATTTATCAAACTGAGGCAGGAGAGTCGATAAAAGGTACTTACAAAAACTGATGTAGTCACAGACAGGAGTGAACCTTATTGTGCTAACTCAGATCCAAAGTCCAAGGCCACAGATTTCTCAGCCACCGATTCTCCTACATCTAATTCTAAGTTTATTTAAAAAAAGGTTATTTAAAAAACCTGTTAACTGTGCTTTTTTGGTTAGTATTCACTTATTGTCACAGTATTTCCTTTAAATTCACTGCAATGTATATTGCAGCTACAAATATAGTCGCAGGTCTCACAGATTCAAGGTCAAACTGAATCATTGCGACAAAGTATTCTTTATCCGTCATATTTAATGGTGTTTTTGGTTTGCAGACTTGCTTTAACAGTTATAATTTATAGTTAAGCCTAAGTGGTTCTTATTTTTAGTGCCAGTTTTTTCTATTTTAAATAAGACTATAACTATATTAAATCCAATCAATCCAGTTCGTTTACTCCTTCCTTTCACTTTGATACTTAAATTTGTAAACTGTTACGTAAATAATAAAAAAGCTCAAATATGTTTCATTGATGTTTATAGCTTTACAAGATACGTATCATATGTGAATTTCTCCATTTCATGCAACAAGTGCATGATGCAACAGTTAACTACCAAATTTGATAACAGTTTTGAATAAAGTTAATAATGTTTAAAGTCACATTAAATAGTTAACAGGGACATCAAGTAAATGTGTGTGAGACAGATTTGCATGAGCCCACTAAAACCTACAGTAATTACAACACTTTGGATATAATGCAACAAATTAATAATAAATCAAAATATGTAATAATTGGCACATAGTAATGGTGCATTATCTATGATAATTCCTTGTTTACTTAATAACATGAGCAAAAGGTGAATAGTAATACAGAATCTCCCCCATTTCAAATACGTTATAAAGTAAAGTAAAGAAGCAGTTCATTACTAACGGTAAGCAGAAATACAAGGCACATTTAAGGCACACAGCTACTGAATTCTTCACTTTATAATTTCCACAATAAACTGAATAAGACGTTAAGGCTGGATTAGTAATATAAATAAATGAATAATAATATACAAAGATGATATTTGAATTAACTAACACAAAAGCATTTTTAATCCATAGCAAATTACCGTATATAATTATAGGTATGCACTGTTTATTTAGATAGAAAGTGTGTGGTGAAGGTATATCTGAGGTCAAATGTATGCTCCTTTTGAAGTCCCAGTGTGAATGATTACTGGATATAGTGCTATCTTCACCCTGAAAATAAGGGGTATCGGCGAATATTGGGAAATTAATTTTGAGGCCTAGGCACATAGAACAGTTTTGTAAATTATGGGCGGGATTTAGAAGAGTTTTGGACTGAGAAGTAACGGGTTTGTTAACTCTATATTTAACGAAGGATTTGTTATCATATATCCGTTAATCATCTTATGTTCTGGTAAAAGATCTAAATATACTATTACAATTATTTACTATCAATGTTTACTTACTACCTAACTGCCATTATTATTTTATTCACCTTTTATTACATGTAGATAATATTTATACCATACAATCTTATATCAATTTATTTTGAAATATTTATAATTTTTGGCCTCTTTGTATCGGTAGCTTGTCAAAATATTATAATAAAAATACATGTAACTAAATTAATGATAAATGAGAAAGTATTATATGCCATTACTAATCGTAAAATTAAATATTTCAAAATTTTTTGTTTTTTTAACATTCTGTTTTCTATTTATTAGATTTTTTTAAGTGCTCCAAAATAAAGCAAGATACGTTTTAATCATAAGGTGTGTTATCGAAGCAAGAGTAAATGTTACCACCTAAACATGTGATCTGCTTAATCAGTATCCAGATATTCTCATGTAGATCACTGACGTAGTCCCCTAGTTGAATTTGGAGCGATAAATAAAATCCAAATAATGTCAACATCTGTAATGAATAGACAATTATATATCGCGCGATAGAAGTAACATCAAATGGTAACAAGTGGAAGGTTGGGGTTCGGGCTGCGAGAAGTTCTCAGTAGATCCAACACATCGACTTCCTGTATGTTCTTGATATCAAATGATAACAAGTGGAAGGTTGGAGTTCGGGCTGAGAGACGTTCTCAGTAGATCCAACACATCGACTTCCTGTATGTTCTTGATATCAAATGATAACAAGTGGAAGATTGGAGTTCGGGCTGCGAGACGTTCTAAGTAGATCCAACACATCGACTTCCTGTATGTTCTTGATATCAAATGATAACAAGTGGAAGGTTGGAGTTCGGGCTGCGAGAAGTTCTCAGTAGATCCCACACATCGACTTCCTGTATGTTCTTGATATCAAATGATAACAAGTGGCAGGTTGAAGTTCGGGCTGCGAGCGTTCTCAGTAGATCCAACACATCGACTTCCTGTATGTTCTTGATATCAAATGGTAACAAGTGGAAGGTTGGAGTTCGGGCTGCGAGACGTTCTCAGTAGATCTAACACATCGACTTCCTGTATGTTCTTGATATCAAATGATAACAAGTGGAAGGTTGGAGTTCGGGCTGAGAGACGTTCTCAGTATATCCAACACATCGACTTCCTGTATGTTCTTGATATCAAATGATAACAAGTGGAAGGTTGGGGTTTGGGCTGCGAGACGTTCTAAGTAAATCCAACACATCGACTTCCTGTATGTTCTTGATATCAAATGATAACAAGTGGAAGGTTGGAGTTCGGGCTGCGAGAAGTTCTCAGTAGATCCCACATATCGACTTCCTGTATGTTCTTGATATCAAATGATAACAAGTGGAAGGTTGGGGTTTGGGCTGCGAGACGTTCTAAGTAGATCCAACACATCGACTTCCTGTATGTTCTTGATATAAAATGGTAACAAGTGGAAGGTTGGAGTTCGGGCTGCGAGACGTTCTCAGTAGATCTAACACATCGACTTCCTGTATGTTCTTGATATCAAATGATAACAAGTGGAAGGTTGGAGTTCGGGCTGAGAGACGTTCTCAGTATATCCAACACATCGACTTCCTGTATGTTCTTGATATCAAATGATAACAAGTGGAAGGTTGGGGTTTGGGCTGCGAGACGTTCTAAGTAGATCCAACACATCGACTTCCTGTATGTTCTTGATATCAAATGATAACAAGTGGAAGGTTGGAGTTCGGGCTGCGAGAAGTGCTCAGTAGATCCCACACATCGACTTCCTGTATGTTCTTGATATCAAATGATAACAAGTGGCAGGTTGAAGTTCGGGCTGCGAGCGTTCTCAGTAGATCCAACACATCGACTTCCTGTATGTTCTTGATATCAAATGATAACAAGTGGAAGGTTGGAGTTCGTTCTGCGAGACGTTCTCAGTAGATCCCACACATCGACTTCCTGTATGTTCTTGATATCAAATGATAACAAGTGGAAGGTTGGAGTTCGTTCTGCGAGACGTTCTCAGTAGATCCCACACATCGACTTCCTGTATGTTCTTGATATCAAATGATAACAAGTGGAAGGTTGGAGTTCGTTCTGCGAGACGTTCTCAGTAGATCCAACACATCGACTTCCTGTATGTTCTTGATATCAAATGATAACAAGTGGAAGGTTGGAGTTCGTTCTGCGAGACGTTCTCAGTAGATCCCACACATCGACTTCCTGTATGTTCTTGATATCAAATGATAACAAGTGGAAGGTTGGAGTTCGTTCTGCGAGACGTTCTCAGTAGATCCCACACATCGACTTCCTGTATGTTCTTGATATCAAATGATAACAAGTGGAAGGTTGGAGTTCGTTCTGCGAGACGTTCTCAGTAGATCCCACACATCGACTTCCTGTATGTTCTAGATATCACGATCTGATTTAGTCGTGCCTCCGTAAAAGCAATTTAAAAATGGTAAAATGTTTTGACCTTGCAAATAAGAGAAAATATCATTGTATTTTTAAGGTACAGAATATTCTTTCGTGGTGGTAAATGAGGAATTTCTACTGAAACTAATTTCATTGCAATTGTTAGTTTTGTGTCAGTTGACGTGTTACGTGTTAGGTTTTCTTGGCCATTCGGGTATGCGTTTTTAAAACATCAGTTTATCGTTCATAACAGGACTGATACTCACACAGTGTAAGGCTTTCTTTTAATAGCATAAAGTGTTACCGTAACCTTATTATAATTGTAAAATGTCACATTCCTGTATTCCTGATGAGTAATCACCATAGTAAACCTCAAAGAGAGTCTTAGCTACAGAATATTTACCTCTGCAATCGGTCTTCGTTTCTGCTACAAAGTGAACTACCATCAACTCCACGTTCTGGTGTTTGAAATTTTTACTGTAGTAACAATGCTTATTCATGGAATGCAATGAGTAGCTGGAGAATTAGTAATTATATAATTATATGTAAAGGATATGTGTTTTGAACAAGAAGACAATATTTATCCAAGACTTTAGAGTTCTTATGTCATATAAGTTTCTACATTATACGTTCTTATCTAAAGCTGTAAGAGCTTTATGCCAAATACATCTACAATTACTTGAATATTGAATATCTTACAATTTACCGCAACGCTAAATCATAAGATACAAAGATATAAATATCGAAGAGGCACATATGAAATTATTATCACGGAAAAACAGAAAGTTTCTAAAACTGATTAGATTATATTTGAGAATAAATACTACAGAACCGCCATAAAAAGTACATAAAAACACGCTTTGAACTATATTACTATTATTTTACCTTGTACAACAAAAAATAATTTATCGTATTATCAGTAACATTATATTCTCTCCATGTTATTTGGCATTTACATTTTGTTAATAACTTTTATTTGTTTCTATATCTAGTGAATGTATATATTTCAAGAATTCTATTCTTTGGTTCCAACTTCAGCAAGTGTAAATCAATAAAAGGTATTGAAAAAGTTTAAGTTTAGTTTTTGAAAGGTATGTGCAAAGAAAATGTTACGCTTTATTTAGTATGGGGATGTTATTGTGGAATCGGAAGTGTCATAAGTTTCCCGATACAATCCCCCCCCCACACCATGTTGTACCCGGCAAGGTTGTGTTGGTGTCACTGTGCCACTACGGGGTTATTACACACTTGTGTGTCTTTTTGCTTATGATGAGGGAAAACCGTCCGATTTCTGATCGTAGTTACCTTGTGGGTGTATAAAAATTAATTAATTAAATGTTAATTTAAAAGATTCTATCTGCAAAATATATTCCTCACTTAACAAAAACATAGGCTTAACAATCGATTTAATATTTTAAAATAAGCGAATGATCAGTTTAACAGCAGTTCACCTTCCTCTTAGTACAGCATCTGAAATCTGACGCTATAATTGAATCTGGAGTCATGTTTGACAAAAGAGATCCAAAAAGGCTAAAGTGAAATAAAGCTAAACTTAACATTCAAATTGAATTAATCTTTCGCTCCAAAGCTAATTTATATTTTAAACATATTTTATAAACAGAAATTCTTATACAAAAAGGGAAATATATGCCTCAATTTGACAATAATGATTCAAATTTTGTACTAAAAGTGAAATGTTCCTAATTTTGAGGTTTAGGTTATAATAAAGGTTTCCTTCAATAATTACTTAAGATTTTACCTATATACTTGTTCCCAACACAGCGTGTAAATGTTATTGAGCGATAAATAGGATGAAAAAATAATAAATATTTGTCAAAAAAGGATCATTATGATTGTATACAACCGTATTTTAATGCCTACCTGTTGTAGAAAGGACCAGAAAACTTTCAGTAACTAGTAATAAATGTAAGAAATGCAGGATCGGATTCCTAAAGAAAAACAGTTTAAATATCCCTGTTTTTATTTCATTATGAGGTCATATCACCTCTGAGGCCTATTATGGACCTACTTTAATTTTTGCTTTAACACTGAAAAACAATCATAAAATTAAGGTGCTTTTATTATTCAAAGGAACAGCGAAGGGCCAACGTACACGAACATTGCGGAAACAGTGAAGTCGTAGAACTAAGACCGAACACAGATAGATAAGTTTGTCACAACTTTGTAAATTTGTTCGTGAACTGGAGAACTAACTTTGGGCGGAAATCTGATACTTTTCTGAATGAAGCTGGGGAAATTTATGTTGTGAACATACTTAAAAGTTTGATCCAGAATTAGAGATAGAAATATATCAGCTATCTTTATCATTCTGCATTTATGTGGTAAGTATATTTCTGTGGGTGTTTTTTTTTTCCTTGGGGCGGCCTACTGCCATGCACTTAAGCCTCAAGGGCTTTATGCGCACCCCGGAAACACCATGAGGCCTACCAGTCTACAACTTCAGCAGTTCAACAAACCGCCGAAAACAACCTATCAAGTCCTCCTGGAAAAATTCACCACCCCTGTCCAAGCTACCAAAGATGGCATACCGCTCTCTTGCTATTGCAGGGCAATCAAAGAGCAGGTGCTCAGCAGTCTCCTCCTGCTCATTACACCTTCCACAGAGCGGATCCTCCTGAAGGATGCCAACTCTGTGTAGATGCTTCTTCAGGTGACCATGCCCCGTAATGAGACCAATGACCTTAGAAGACATTGATCTGTTTAATGAGAGAAGGTCCGAAGCCACCTTGGAGGAAGGTGACTGTAATACCATTCTACTCACTCTCAAACCCGGATGCAACCTCCAC
Organism: Homalodisca vitripennis; assembly: GCF_021130785.1. Lineage (NCBI taxonomy): Eukaryota > Metazoa > Arthropoda > Insecta > Hemiptera > Cicadellidae > Homalodisca > Homalodisca vitripennis. The sequence goes on along the minus strand of NC_060215.1, from coordinate 133,821,885 downwards.
CTTCTCCCATGCCTCGCGCGAATCCATTTCGAGACAACCCTAGAGGATTCACACCTTGGAACACCGCAGAACGGTTGAGGGCCCGTCTGTGGGTGCTTAATATATGCATGTAATTTTGTTTCTTTCCAAGTTCATACATTACTATACTCAAACAATGGAGTTTAAAACAGTTTGGGAGTAACCTAAAGGCAATTATAAAGGTATTTATTGCACATTAATAATATATCATCACCATAACTCCATAAACAAACATAAAGACACACTATGGGAAAACTTTTTGGCGTGTAACATTGTTTTTTGTTTTTTAATTCAGATGGCTGCCAGTACAGTTGGCTTAAATCACACTACGAAATGTAGGACCTCTAAAAGCATGACTGTTTATTAACTGTTAACATTGTTTTTTTTAATTCAAAGTTTGTGTTTTTTCCTAATCGGCTTTATTCTTAATGAATACTCAATAACAATAATTACTAATATATTACATGACTTATTCATAAATTATATAGTTAATTAATTTTTGCAGATCTAAACTTTGGATTTTGATAGGTGTAATGACAAATTAAATACGTTAGTGATGATTATGTCACTACAGACGAATTTGCTTTGATTAAAGGTTTTCTGTTTCATTTAAATAAGGATAAAACAGGGATTCTCCTCTCCTTTTTTAAACAAAAAAATTTACATTTGTTATTTATAAAAACATGTATATGTTTGTTTATCAAATTGAGTTATTTTTTTTTTCTTTCTTTGGATTTGCTGAAGTTTATTAATGTTCAATTATTTATGAAATCCTTTGGTTTTAATAATAACGCTTGCTAAATAAATCCTTCATTCGAACACCATTGGTTACTGTCACAAAACATATTACCAATCCAAACCACAATTTACGTTCTGTTTTAAGATTTTAAGCATATATAATAAATACAGTGTAGTATCACAACAGCAATATTTACAAAATGAGGTACAGGAGAAAAAGAGATAATTGTAATGAGGTGTCCGTTTTAAAACCCTCTACATTGTGTACTTTGTCCTGTGTAAGTAATTTGTTTTAATATGTTTTTGACCCCCTGTTTCTAAATAAACCAAAAAAATTCCTGAAGTCTATACTTTCTGTTTAAGTGAAAGAAAAATTGGCAGGTGACGAGCGGTAAGAACAAGTCACCAGCGAGCCTTGTGCAGAGTAAATGAGCTTTTCGTTATTTCTCTGACTTCTGGACTATTAAGGGCTCTTTAAGATATGATCATTAGGTGAATCCAATTCTCAAGTTTTTCTGTTGTAGCACTGTGATTTTCCGACGATTCTGCTTAAACACTTTCTTTATAAAATCTATCCATGTAGACAACTCATATCAATATATGCAATATATGCAGTCCTTGTGCGCAGGCCACATGTGTTTTTAGTTCTCTTAAATTTAAACACACTGAAGTTCAACTTGCTGCAGATGTTTGCAATATGAAAATTTCAGATTATTATGTGACTGGAGTAGATTTTTCTGACCATAGTTTACTATGTTACCTTATATCTCACGGCTAAAGTAAACAAATCCTTGCTAATGCAGCAGATTAATCACAACCAAGCCATATTACAGGTGATCAATTATGAGTTGAAGTTGTTGATCCACTCACGTTTTTAACTTTTTATCATTTTTAATTGTTAGGAATTCCATACTTTCTTCTTGCTGAATTAGTTATATTCGTTTAACAAATCTGTGAGGATTGACATATATCTATTATTTTCACAGATGTGTTTATGCCCTTTTCAATTTTGAAATTTTTGCTACTGGCAAAAGTATTGGATTAAATGCTTCTCGACAATACTGAGATCTCATATTAGTGTCATTTGTTAAAACCTTAAAGAAATAAGTTCCATACAGCTCCAAATAACTTTTAGAGTTGTTTACGTAGGTTAGATATTGTTTATCTCAAAGAATTTTTGGATTGAGATCACAGTATTTATATCGTTGAAGCAGTATGTACTTTATAATTCTCACTGTCTTTTAGATTCAGTATCCGTAGCTTTATACCTATATATTTATTCATGGATCTACATGTTTTTTTTTTTTCAAAACTACTGCATTACGAGTATAGTGGAGGATAAGATGGAAATTGCAATTATTTATACAGCGCATTAGGTAAAATACCGCCATTCTTCAGGGATATTGTGTACTTAAAATTATTTAGATTATTCCTTCTAAAGTTTCAGCATGATTTTGTGTCGTGGGGATGGAAATTGCTTTATTGGAAATATTTTATCTGAAGAGCCGGTATTGAAGAAATGTGTTTTATATTTTACTAAGGCTAAAAATGGTACGTACAAATTACAACGATCTCGCAGTTTCTTCAACTTGGATCGTACAACCGCTCTTACATACCTAAAAGCTAACTTCTTTGAGTGTATTCAGTCGTTCGTAAGTGTTTTTATTACACACACACAATAGTATGATAAAGAGAATATAGCAGGTAGCAATACTTTACTGCAATACCGGAACAACCACAGCAGAATTTAGAATAGTTTCTTTTAGATTGTAGCCTCTATTCCTCCATTTAGCGAAACCAGTAAAACTATATTTCGTATCCACATAGATGGATTTGGTTTAATTCACACTTTAAGTAATTAAAGTTCAGTAAATATTAATTTAAACTTGGATACAGTTGTAATTTTTAATCAGTTGGTAATTTAAAAGGAATTAATATAATATGCCAGCAGTAGAGCAGAGTGTCAGGCTATTACACTAGAGACGAGTAATCAGCAGTTGTCGGACTAAACTGTTATCTGTTTGTCCATATGGTTAAGTTCCATCTCAAGTCTGGTTGTATTATATTATGGTAGGCGGCATTTTTGGGTTAATAGTTGGGTCTTTAGTTGTCAATGGCTAATGTAAGCTATAGTAATGCATTTTTTAAACTATAGATAGATTATTTGAAATATGAACGTTTTAAATGAAGTATTTTAATTTATTTAAATTCTAGGTTTTATTTCATGAATATTATATTTTTCTTGGGTTATTTAGAAAATATCTTCCTTCTGTGTAGTAAGTTTACAACTTACTAGTTCACAGTTTATGTGCTGTTAGGGAGTATTAATTACTGTATCACTTATTTAACAAAGATAAAGGATTATTTTCATTATTTTCAAATTAAACATTCCAATACACACCGTGTATTGTGGAAATTGTTATATTGGAAGTATTTTATCTAAAAGGTTGGTACTGAAGGAATGTGTTTTACATTTCACTAAGGTTCAAAATGGTTCGTTCAAATATAACTTTACAACGATCTCGCAGTTTCTTCAACTAGGTACGTACAACAGCTCTTACATACCTAAAAGCTAATTTCTTCGAGTGTATTCAGTCGTTCGTAAGTGCTTTTATTACACATACCATAGTACGAGAAAGAATATAGCAGGTAGCAATACTTTACTCCAATACTAGAACAACTACAGTCGAATTTAGAATTGGTACTTATAGATTTTAGCCACTATTCCTCCGTTTAGCGGAAGCAGTAAAACTTATATTTTTTTATACACATAGATGGATTTGGTTTAATTTAAACTTTCAGTATATAACTCTTTACTGATTGTATCCAGTTGTAATTTTTAATCAGTTGGTAATTTAAAAGGAATTAATATAATATGCCAGCAGTAGAGTAGTGTCATGGTATTACACTAGAGACGAGTAATAAGCAGTTGTATGACTAAACTGTTATCTGTTTGTCCATATGTTAAAGTTCCATCTGAAGTCTGGTTGTATTATAGTATGGTAGGCGGCATTTTGGAGTTTACATAGGTCTTTTTTTGTCAACAGCTAATGTAAGCTATAGTGATGCATTATTTAAACTATAGATACATTATTTCAAATATGAACATTTTTAATGAGGTATTTTAATTTATTTAATTACTTAAATTCTAGGTTGTGTAGCTGTATTTCGTGACTATTATATTTTTCTTAAGTTATTTAGAAAATATTTCACAGTTTATGTGCTGTTAGGGAGTATTAATTACTGTATCACTTATTTCACAAAGATAAAGGATTATTTTCAAATTAAACATTCCAATACACACCGTAAAGTGACTATCAAAAACATAGCTATCACTTTGTGAGTATTTTACAGCTACTTTCTGGATATCTGAATGACTTATGCTAAAACCAGGAGAGTAAGTACAGCTCTGGACTCGATTCTTTGATCGGATCTCAGTGCAATGTTGCAAACGGCAGAATCCTTCGGACAGAAGTGACTGAGGTACCTTGTATTATTTATGGACAATGACGTTTATTATATTGCCGTACAGGTTCTCTACCTGTCACCGATATCATTACACAGATTTCACTTTGGGTTCCTGATAGTGCTAACCAATATGGCCGATCACGACTCACCCAGGAGAACCAAGCAGACCGAGGTCATTAGTCCGAGAATGGAAAACCTGCTTAAGTTTTTCATTAATTAGAATTATTTAAAGTCAATAAAGCAATAAATTACATTTGGTTTAAAAGTATACCTTTTGGGAGCATATTTCTAAGGTTGCATAAAGTAGGTGAAGTTATTGTTTCTTTGATGAGTTTTATGAAAGACAAACGCGGGCACCCCGTGATCATTAAGAACTTCGTTCTCTTCAGATATTGGCGGAACTGTTTTATCAAACATTTATAGGAAACGTTTTGTTGGAGAAGGGTGTAGTTCTGTTTGCTAGTGTTTAGAGTACAGTATCATAATATGATGTTCTTGTAATAGCGCACACCTTTCTTTCAATATACTTAGTCTCGAGATTAAGTGGGTTTATAAGGGAAATGGTTCGCAAGCTCGTCCCGAAACAGATTACTTATCATGAAAGACTTAACAAGACAGGTGGACAAAGACAGAAGTGGTAAGTGAACAATAACATTGATACTGTAAGTTTTGATGAAACGTATATATAGAGTGTTAGCTCTTAAGACGATTCAATTTTCATTACTTACTTTTCGAATTAAAAACAATTTAAAAAATCCATAGGCTTTAATGCGACTAATGTGAAACCATGCCAGAAAATTGAGAAATGTTGTCTTATTTTCAGATTTAACTATGTTTTTTTAAAATCAACGTACTATCTAAGTTCTACATCTTGATGAAACTTTTTTTGTAGGAATCCCTTTAGTAGGAAGTTAACTCTTGAATTGATGCAAGACCGACTTGCACTTGGTACTTTCTCGATGGCGACCGGGTGGAGAGATGCAATACCATCAAGGACCTTGGTGTTTTTATTGACTCTTCTTTTGAGTTTGGTCCCCACATCAGTCAAATCTGCGCCAGGACCTCTCGTATGCTTGGTTTTGGTCCTTCGTTCTTCAAAACATGGCTTGAATACCCATGCTTCTACGATTCTCTACAAGTCCCTTGTCCGCCAGTTACTTGAATATGCCTCTGTAGTTTGGTCTCCATATCAGCTCTGTCAGATTCATCATCTTCAGTCAGTGCAAAGACGTTTCGTCAGGTTCCTGGGATGTCGTGCGGGATTTGACTTTCGTGAAGTTCCAGTCAATGAGGTGTCAGCTGCTTATGGTCTTCTGAGTCTTGGGCGCAGGAGGAGGGTGCGGATTTTATCTTCCTTTCCAAGCTCCTCAATAACCAAGTCAGCAGCCCCTTCTTACTGGAGTCAATCAACTTCCGCGTTCCTGCCAGATCCACCAGACATCAGCGCCTCTTCGAGCCTGACCATGCTGGGACCAACTATCTTCGATTTAGTCCCATACCTAGACTCATGCGTTTCGGGAACGACATTGGCTCATCAGTCGACCTCTTTGTTGCAGCCCTGGTTCGGCGTGCTGCTGCTGATGAAAGCCTGATCGGTGTTGCCTCATCCTCCAATTTCCAACGTTTATAATTTAGTTTGTTGTTAGCTTGTCATTTAGTTTACGTTGTTATTGTCGTACATATTTATTCCTTGTTATCTTTGTCTATTGTAATATCGTTACATTTTTATTTTATTATATATATATATATATATATATATATATATATATATATATATATTTATTTTTCTGTTAATATTTACATATTTTATTATAGTTATTTGCTTGTTTTCTCTGCTTATTTTTATACTGTTCACTTATTGTTATTTTTTCTAAAGTTATTTTTCTAATGATTGTACATTTAAACTCTTGTTTTCGCTTGCATAGTATAGTAGTTGTTGCTTGCTTTCTTTGCATGAACTCCATTGTTATATAATAGTTACCTCACATAATTTATTCATAATTTAATTATTAATAATTATTTTTAATCTTGTTACACTTGTTGGCCATCTTTATTATTTTTCTTGTAATAGTGTAACATGGTGTATGCCGTTGGTAAATAAATAAGAGATGATGAAGCGTTGAGAAGGAAATATTCCTGAGTCGGTGCCGACTTTAATATCTTTTAGCACCACTAATCAAACGCTGTTCTAGAATGCAATAAAAATGTATTCATCGATAAACAACTAATCCTTTAAACAATATGAATAGGCTACAGGACGAAAAGTTTTTAATCCGATTTCATCGTGGTACCAGAATATGTTAACATGGACACACATAATAGTCACTTTTATGTTCAGTTCAATTCTCTAATGCGATCTAGTTTAATAGTAATATTTAATAATAATGAACTATTACTTTATAGCACATCACTTAGATTTCATGAACATAAAGTCAAAAGTGACGGTAATAGATATTTCGGTGTCCAAAGAAATATGAAAAAATTTGGATTTATATTCATTTATAATATTTCGTAGAAAAGTGACTTTTCAGAGAAACAATTAAAAATAAAAATGGAGCGTTCACCGTAGGAATGAAATAAAAATTACAGAAAGAAATATAATGCTGGTTGGCAAGTAAACAAAATGTTAAAATTTTACGGTTGAGATTTAAGTGGGGTAACACTTGCCTTTGTATAACCTAACCTAACTTTAGTGGTGTCATTAGTGCTTTCGGAGGTAATTTTACTTTAATTTATTCACAGCAAATTAATACGATTTAATTTAGCTAGTTGAGATTTAATTACTGAACTAGATTTTTATTGTATTAAATTTTACTCTACTTTACTAAAACTAAATTAGTTATTTTGATTCCAAAATTAGTATCATGATGGTACATTCCTAAAGTAAAACTACCGTCAATTGGGTTTGCAATTATATGTGTCAATAAAGTTATTGGCAGTTCCACGTTTTTTTGTTTCAAAAGGCGCTACGATTGGCATACAATGCTAGTGGGAACAAAGGATCAACTCGAACTTTTTATAACACCAGAAGCAATCATCAAAGGAAATCTATTAAGCCAAGCCATACTAAGTTTTTATAAATAAATGTTAATAAACTAATAATCAATATTAAGCAGACAAATGAATAATATGAGTGTTTTAGAAAAGATATTGTTATTTAAATTACTAGATAATATTTATTCGAATTCATTTTGAAAGGCAAATAGAAACAACAGTTTTTGTGTTTAATTTTATATTCTTCCATATTATAATTTACTAAGGAGAGCGGGAAGGCCATTTTTTTATTTTTACAAATTCACTTTAATTTTTTTTTATTGTTCCTTGGAATGTCTTCTTTAAGAAAATATAAGGTTCAATGTCGTGGGATTATTATTTAGCTTACTATAAATATTTTTGTAAGCCATGTCACGTCAGATTTTTTACCCTTTGCGAGTGGGCGGGCGCTTATGAACTAAGCTTACATTCATATAGTATACCTTGCAAGTAACTTTCAGTGTTTGTCATGTTATTTTGGTACACCAAAGGCCAAATAAAAGAGTGTTTCTGCAATCAGCTGACAGTAAACCAACAAAGTGAAATGTATTGGTTTTCTGTTTTGTTATAGTTTCAATCTTTGTTTACAAATATTGTTATCTCAACAGTTTTTATACTGAGATCCGAGATAGTTATTTTATTTTGCAGTGGAGTGTTGTGATAGTTTGTGTGAAGTGAAAATGCCGAGAAGAGTGTCGTTCAAAACAAAGCCTAAACCCAAATACAGAGGGAATCAGTTTACAAATTCTGAACATAACCCTGAACCAAGGCCAATTGATAAATCTGCCACCAAATCCCCAAGTTCTTCATCCAAGAAATTATCAAGGCCTATTAGTGAGTCTGTAAAGTATGAGTGCAAGGGAAAAGGTAATTTTATTTTTGACTTAGATTTACTAAGTGGTGCAATCAAAAGTTTCACAAAATGCAAGTCTTGCGATGGCGTAAATTGCATCGAGCTGCGTATCACAGACAAAAGTAGACATCGGTTAGCTGCTAATGTCGAACTTGAATGTGGCCTTTGTTTTCATACCACTAGTTTCTATAGTTCTGAAATAAATAATGGAAAGTACAATACAAACCTTATGTTAGTATTCGCACTGAGGTCGATTGGACGTGGGCTAGCTGCAGGCGATATATTCTGTGCACTTATGAATCTGCCCCCACCGCCACAAAAGTTTCAGACCTACACTAAACTGCTCAAAACTACTGTTGAAGCAATTGCTAAGGAAATTATGGAGGTTGCTACAAGGGAGGCAGTCAATGAAAATAAAGAAGGTAATAAAACCGACTTGGCTGTATGTTTAGAGGGTCATGGCAGCGAAGGGGCCACTTATCTCTGAACGGATTCGTAAGTGTTACTTCTTTTGACACTTGGAAGATTCTGGATGTTTCTGTGATGTCTAAATACTGCTGTCAGACATGTACAACAGCTAAGGGCAAAGACAAAATCCCTGTACACATTTGCACCAAAAATTATTCTGGAACCAGCGGAGGGATGGAAGTGGCTGGAGCGCTCGAGGTGTTTCAAAATTCCACTAACCGAGGCGTTCGGTATACAACCTACCTAGGAGATGGTTACAGCAATGGTTTCAAGAAGGTAACAGATAGTAAACTTATGGAGATGATGTGGTTGTACAGAAACTAGAGTGCGTCAACCATGTTAAAAAAAGAATGGGTTCTCGGCTTCGAGCATTGAAAAAGAAAAGCGGTAAGACAAAGTTAGCGGATGGTAAAAGCTTGGGTGGAAGGAACCGACTAACCGATAAAGAAATTTACAAAATGCAAGAATACTATCGTTTAGCTATCAAAAGGGCTGGGTCAGATCTGGAACAAATGAAAAAAAAATGTATGGGCGACATTTTTTCATAACATCTCTACAGACGATCAACCACAACATAATCTGTGTCCTTTCGGAGATGTCTTGGTGCGGGTATAACAAAGCTCAAGCTAATAATACCACATACACTCATAAAAATCAATTATCTTATGATGTCATGGTTACCATAAAGAGTATATTCAAAGATTTGGCTGACCCTGAACTTCTGAAAAAGTGCCTTCATCAAAAAACTCAAAATCCGAATGAAAGTTTCAATAATGTTGTGTGGTCGAAAATTCCTAAAAATGTTTTTGTAAGGCTGAACACTTTTCAACTTGGAGTTTATGATGCTGTTTTAAACTTTAATGATGGATACTGCAGCAAGTTACAAACGCCTGGGCCTGAACTTGAGTGAGAAATCAGCTTGTGCACTTCGCGATTTGGATATTACGCGGAAGAAAAAAGCGGACAAAGCGGCTGAAAATATGACAAAGGAAGCTAGAATTAACAGAAGAAAAAGAAAAATTGAGTTGGAAGAGGAAGAAGAGAAAGCAGATGATCCAGCCTATAGTGGAGGGATGTTTTGAGCTTATTGGTGAGTTTTGACTTTAATGCTCATTCTCCGTAACTTTAATATTTTAATACTTAGGTACATTTTCCTCAAAAACTATTGGAGGTAGAGACTTGAAATTTTTTGTGCTTTTGAAGATGGCTATATTCAACAAATACATGCTAAATCAAGGTCTTAAAATTACATTAACCCTTTATAAAAAAATTAAGTAATGTGAAAATTAAAACTTTTAAAATCATATTTTTCCAAAATTCAAAAACTATAGTAAACTTTGTTAAGAAATGTTAAAACAGCGTGTGTTTACTCAATATAGGGTATATAATACGGTGTAAAAATTTCATGTACGTAGTCCAATTAGTTCTTGAGAAAAATGTACCTGAAAATTGGTAATTTAACATTGTCGGGATAGGGCCTTTCCGCTAAACTTAATTTAAATTTAGGTTGCAATAGAGTTAGATTAGTCTATTATACAGTAAGCACAGCCCAAGATGTACAATATTTTAAAAGAACGATATTTAAATGGACAATAGAGCTTTATATTCACCTGGGCTGTAAAGAGCTGCATTATCTTGTTAATTATAAGCTTGGACAGGACTCTAGTTAAAACTCCCTTTTTATTTTGTAATCATTAATGTTTATCTAGTATTATTTTGTTAATAATTCAGTCAAAAAAACATTTAAAAAGGCTTCCTTGTACATAATGCCCTAATCTTTAATGCCCTATTCCAGACAATGATGGCTACGCCTAATGTATCAAGGATCTGAAAAGAATCTACCTGAACTATAGTTTTTTTATTAGGTAATTTACAGGACAAGACATTTATATTTCAACGTTTTCGAATGAACGCTGTTTACATGTTTAGAGAAATCTACTTCCACTCTTTCAGAACAACACGACGAGCTTCCATTAAATCCTGCTCTCCCAGATCTTGTAATAAATACTAATGATTCGTTTCACAAGAAAGGCGGCTAACTACTTTCTGAGCTTCAGGAGCATTTAGTTGATTTCAGCTCACCCTACAGCAGAATCAATGATTGATCCTTGAACTAAATTTTATTCAACTTAACAATCAGTACAAATCTCAATATCATGTACATAAAATGAAAAAAATTTAATGAAAAATGTCTTATTGAGTACAAGGAAAGAGCATACTCAATTGGCGAGGTTTGATTTTTTATTAAAATCATGAAATAAAATAAATATACACGTTATAGTTTAGTATATATGAACTAATTAATCTGGAACTATTTACAAGCAGTACAGAGATCAATATTATATAAATAAGCAAAAAGAACAAATACTAACTTTATAATTTCATAATATGTCAATATGTAATAATATCACGTTAAATTTGTATTCATAGATACTAAATATACCTGTTATTTTTTCTCTTGAATGCCTACCACCATTCATAGTAAGATACAAAAAACTAGTTTTTTCTTATCTTGAGAAATAGTATCTTAAAGGGTGGCCTACGTTTCCTTCAAAAATTTTGAAAAAATAAAACGAAAATGAAATTGCACAACGTCAGTATGATTTATAAGGAAACCTTTTATGTACGGTCACTTTTTAAAGTACTGAGCTGGAACTTCTACTCTCAACAAGCCAACAATAATTATAATTTAAGTCCTTATACTTATTTTGTAGTCTGAGTTATAACACTATGTACTTACTTATTCTTGAATACATTTCTTTAAAGTTTATTGAGTGAAACAGTAAGCTTGGTTTGATAGAATTGAAAAGTGCCACTTTGAAACTATAAATTCAATTAGTTCGTTTTCCAAGAAATCACAAAATCTTCGTCAAAGAACTTGATTTTTTAAACCTTTTTATGGATTTAAACATTAAATTTCGGCTTACTGTTTTAAGTGTATTTTGACGATAAAAGATTCGGAAGGATAATATGATATGTTGCAAAAGGTATAACATCATCATGTGCAGTTATAACGTATGTACTGGACTCCACGCATATTTTGGGTATGTTTGAATCCTTTTCTATTCCTTTATTTCTTAGTTCACCATGGTTTAAATCTAACCATGGTAAATATCAATACTTCATCCAGGCAAATTATTTAAATATTGTTTAGAAGTAATTTATAAGTAGTAGTTTTAAGTAATTTATTGATAGTTTTTGTATATATATATATATATATATATATATATATATATACATACACTCTAATAATTGCTATTTCCATGAAATACGAAACCTATCATTGTAAAGAAGAAATTAGTATCCTACAGCCATAAACTGATGTTATTGATTATAAACCTTAAAGTTTCCAAAGATATGGTTTCGTAAACCTAGTACAAGTGATCTACTGAATGTCAAATCTATATCATTATCTATCTTTACTTATTCAAGGTAAAATTTAAACCAACTACTTTAGTTTTTTGAAATATTTAAGCATATACAAAAACTATTGTGGTAAAAAATAAACATATAACGCCTAATAGAGTATAATTGTGTTCACTTCCTTTATCTAAATGTTTCAAATCTCAATAGTTAAAAATTTGGTATAGATGGCATCAGCAATAATAGGGATACCTTATATATAATGAAGGATTTGAATGCAGCACCTCGAAAGCCTCCTTAAGGGGATTCACCACTGAAAACATACTTTTTTTTAAATACACAATAAAAATAGCTTAACCATTTTTTTTCTAGTGTGTAGTAGGCTAAAAAAATACAAAAATATAAAACGGCCAAATAGTTGTCACATACAGCCTACAGCGAATAAAAACGGGGGTTTTTCACGTTTTTCAGACCATATTTCAAATTGATATATCTAAGAAACTATCCAACATATTGCACTACTCATGGTCTAATTTTGAAGATATGGATCTAATCTAAATATTTAGATAGATTTATCATGGTAGCATTAGTCGTTTTAATAAAATAATTTAGTAAACTTTAGACTTAAAAAAAAACATGCATATATATAAAATTATGTTTCTATTCATCATATATACCTAAAAATCTAATTCTACCTAAATATTTAGAAAAAGATTTACTTAATATGTGGTAAAAATATGAACTTACTATCTCAATTAGTTCCCAAGATATATCGATTTTGTCTGAAAATTTATCGAAATTCAAACTTTCGGAAAATAGCGATAGAAAGTAAACGTAGGTTCAACACTAATATATCACGTATATTTTTTAGTTTATGGTTCTGAAATAAATTTACACAATATATTAGGTCAAAAGGTTGTATTATACATCAATATTAGGTCATATTATTATGTAAGTGTTTAATAAAATATACATATATATATATATATATATATATATATATATATATATATATATATATATACAATGTAAAATAAAACAGAGTTCGGTCGGTGACGTTCAAAAGTCACCGGCACCATATGTTTTCCCCTCCGCTTCTATTTTCCTGGTTTCTTCCTCAAGCTGTGCATGTCTCAACTTCCTTCTGTACTCTGTGAATTTCATCTTTTTGCGTTTCTGTGCCAGTGCTAGTCTTTTATTGTCGAAGCGTTTGGCAATCTTGGCAGCGTTTTTTTCCAGGGCTAAGAACAATTGACATTTGAAAATCAGATATTGCTTGCCTATAGCCTGTATTATACTGGCATACTGCTTCACACACCTGCATCTCTAGTTTTCTTCGAGATGCGAAGGTATTTTTTGGGCATTTTGTCCAAATTACGCCATGCAAAGCCTCGTTGGCGTTTTGTGTTTTTCCGGACACGCACCTGGTGAGTAACGCGTCACTAGTAAGACGCTGGTATAGTGGTAGAATTTTGGCAACCACTCTTTCAGTCAACGGGGTTTTCACATTATCCTTGTGAAGGCCAGGTACTTCACTTTTGGCAATTGCCCGGTTGTAAAAACACCAGGATTCATTTCCCTCCGGGCACTTTTGGTGATTCGGTTTATCGTCAGTTGAGGAGCAATGGGACAGAGTTGCAAGGACAGCATTTTTCATTTTTTTACATGGCCTAAATTGGTTTGAATGGCATTTCTGTAGTAGGTAGTCAGTTTGTTTATAGTTGTTAATTTCAAACTACCATATGATTTCCCTCCCAAGGTTTTGCCCTTTCCGGTGTTTTCCGAAACAATTTTTCGGAGGCCGGTTCCAAGGCGCTTGGCTACATGGTTCAAACATTCTTCCTTTTCAATTGGAGTTTCATAAAGATTTAGACTTGTAAGGTGGCTAAACGTTTTACAGTCACCATCTGACATTAATGTTGTATAACGGAATCAGTGTTCCTCCGATCTTTTCCATATCCGCTCCGCAGCCTCAGTTTCCATAGACGGCGAAGACCCATCAAAGTTTTTTTGGCAATTAGGATTGTGCCTTTCAAACCAAGCTTGAAATCCATCTGTTCCTGAACCCAGCTTCTTTTTAATTTTATCACAAACCCTACAGTATTTTGATAAAACTTCATATTACACTACTAGACCAGTTACCACATCGATACAACAACCGACACCATTTTTTGAGGTGAACCCTCGCTTCTGCCAGCTCCCATCGAAACTAACGGAAATATTTATTGGGACATGGTCATCTAAATTAGTATTGTTTATGATAGAATAAGCTTTTCTTACTTCTGTCCTTGCTTTTTCCAAGGATTCGTTTGCCGTCTTGATGTATTATTTTTCCATTTGTCTCATATGTTGATAATATGCGTTGCAGCTCATAGGCTTCACATTCATTGACATACTGAATGCCTCTAATCCCCTATGACCTTTTCCTAGGCTACGAAAGGTTTGTACAACCCTTCGGTTTACATCGTACGACAAGCGTGAAGTCGTGCCCTCATGTTCAACTGTTTTGTTAGAAGTTTCAAAATTATTTTTGTAATTGCATTCTTGACACCATATGTTGAAAACATGTGCATAACCCTTTGAAGGCATTTGAAGGACTTGAAGGTTCCCTGCACACTCAGGACAAGGAAATTTTTCCATAAAATTTGATAGTTTGTTTCCATCTACAAAAATATAGTTAGGCGCATTGTCGTCAAATGTGACTTCTGTTTTATAGCTATTGTAAAGCGCGAAGCCAGTAGGTTTATCAGGACCTTCATTATCAGTATTAGAACATGAGGTATCTGGTTCAGATGTACTTGGTACAGTAGCATCATCATTAGGTAGTAACATAACCCCACTTTCATCATGGATACCTGTGTCTGTATCAATACTTACAAGACTTGCAGGTTGCACCTCATACCGCTTTGCAATATTGTCCTTATTTCTTCTAGCAACATTTTTTTTTTGTATTCTTGACTCTTCCCATATTTTATGGCATAAACTGAACTAAACTTCACTCAAAACAAACAGCCTGAAACTCAACAGTAGAATGCCAGATGACAGAACATAAATTGTTTTGTTTTTATTCTAATACTACTTCTTCTTCTTCTTCTTCTTCACCATAGAGTAATGAAAATAAAACAGTACAATGATTGATATGCGTATTAAACTAGATTTCAATATCTGGTTTACATATTTATAATGAAATATATAAAAGAAATTATGATGTTTTTAGTAAAAAATAAGGTATCTAGTAAAAATGTGAAATTTTGGACATTGACGCTCTTGCAAAAAACGTTATTTTTCATACTTAGGGTTAAAATATATGTCTTAGGATACTATGTTTTTGTTCAGTAGGTTCCAAATGACAAAATATGACAAAAACACTTTTTTTGAAAATTTCATAATTTTCATAATTTTCAGTGGTGGATCCCCTTAAGACGCCTTACCACTCAACTTTCGTCTAGTGCCAGCTGTAGTGTGAACAGTCTGGTCATTATCCTTCTTACTGCAGGTTTGCTGGTGAAAATTAGTTTTGAAAATAATTACGACGTATAGCAACAAGAAAACGCTTATACCAGCCGCTATTTTACCTTTAATATTTTATTACTATAGTTTATAATTAAACTGATATCAATTCAACATGAATACCTTTAAAATTCGTAGTGTATTTATAATATAAACTCATACAGGCAAACAGCCATCGAATTATTTGAATATGAACATTTCTAAACAAAATTACAGTGTTAGAAATCAAGGCTTAAAGTTTAGTTAGCCGTTTTACAATTCGCACTGTACATTAAGAAGTAATATAAATAAATATTAATGTCAGTTCAAGTCATAAGTAATTAAAGTTAATTTTTCGTTTACCGTTTATCAAGCAATACTTGCTTTACATTTAAGGTTTTAAGAGTTTTACTATCATTAACACATTTTGTTACTTTTAAATTATAAAAATCGTATGGTTTTTAACATTATGTATTTAGTTTCAGTCATTCATAGCAGTTTAGTGGAACTTTGAAAACTTTATGACCAAGAAAATTACAAAATAATGCGTATAACATCATAATTTTTACTAGATCTAATTATACATTTTAAATTAAATATTATTAAATAAAATTACATGTTTTTTACAGTAAATACTACTTAACATGTTTTCAACTTAAAATACATGGTATATCTTTCTTTCCAGTAATGGATCATATACATATAGATTTATATTTATATACACAAAAGTATTCAGATGGAATTACTGTAAAATCGGGTTAAAATTAACTTTACAAAGAGCGATTAACAAAGCTGTACCCTATTTATTCTTACCCAAAGCTAGGTCTAAAATGGAACGGGAACTACTGTATTATTGTTTTAAAATTATTACAACCGAAAACCGGATGCACGAGAGTAATATCTGAATAAAAGGAGATCGTACAAGTAAGACTCATAAATGGTTCTTTTATATTTAGTTTGAAGTATAAATTTGACCAAGCTTATTTTCAGCTCATTTTACGAATTTATTAAAGAATTATAAGTACTTTAATTCTGAGCTAGTGAGATCAAAGAGAGGCTTATACCAAGGAGAGAATTTCTGAATGGAAAGAAAGACGTGCTAGAGAATGGAAGGGGGCGGGAGTGACAAAGTCAAGTAGACTCTCTCGCCATCCCTTCTCTTCCCACCTCTCGTAGAATTGCTCTCATGTCCTTCCATCCGCTCCCAGTTATCGGCAATCTGGTGAGAAACATATGCTTTTATACGTTAATAGGATATATAGGATTAGCCGGATTTTAAGGTTATAAAATCTTATAAATTAATCTATTTTAGAATATCAGTATAACATGAAATATTTAGAAAGAATAGGTGGTTATAACAATAAAAACTATTTTACTTGCTGTAGCGTTTATAAAGCTACATTGATTTATTTTTTTAATTAAAACTAAATAAACATTTTGGGATCGAAATATTGGGATTTAATTTTAGATTAGATTGTGAAATGTCAGGGTAAAAACGAAAATGTAATCCTTTGGCAAGTTAGTACTGGTAGTTTTAAATAGTTAGGAAGGCAGGTTGACTGCCTTGAATTGATTAGAACTTGTTGCGAGTATTGTTCTCCTTATTTGATACAGCTGGACCAATGAGAGAACACAGCGGATGTCCTGATAAGTTGGTTGGAAAGGGAAGTATTTAAGCGCCCGCTCATAATTTTCGCCCTTCTTTTGGTTATTTTCGTGTATTAAGTTAATTACAGTGCGTCGTGTTTCTTAAATTTTTTTCCGCGAGGGATTTTGAATTAAGCACCAAATTTATTGTACGTTTTATTGAAATAGTCTTCTTGATCTGATATTAAATTATTTTTGTCGTCTTTTTTATAAGAAAAAATTAAATTCATAGAAACTACAGAGCAATCTGAATAACTTATTCTAGAGGAACAATAGAGCATAATAGAATCATACAAGTTACATTTGGTAAATACTTACTTGCAAGAAAAGTGAATAAAAATTGAACTTTGTTAATAACTTTAATTGAGACTTGGAAAAGTAGTAATTTATTAATATTTAACTGGAACTGTTTTCTTGTGAATTATTAATTGGAAATTAATTGAACATTAATAATTGTTTGAGAGAGTTGTAATCTGAATTGCAGAGACTTGAAAGTTAAGGTTCAGCTAGTGTAAAGAGAAGTTTACATTTTTATATTTTTGATTTGTGAGTGTACTTAGAAGTGAAGATTTTTATTTTAGTGATTTCCAAGAGTTATTTCATTTTTATATTAAAACTTTATTATTTTATTATACAAGAGAGCTCTGAATTTTAGTTTTATATATTTGATTAATATTTTTATTTCTTGCAAAAGGAATTTATTTAATAAAAGGTTCGTCAATTATTTGTGGAAAATAACGTTATAAAAATTCTGAAACGTTGAACTTATTAATTTGCCAGTTTAAAATAAATCCATTGTTTTATTTAGAACTGTGATTTTTATTTTGGACAAACCAGATAATTTTTAATAGTTAACAAATTTAGTAATACATTGTACTTAATATTCACTAGGAGCTTACTAATCAAAAATATTTTATATCGTCTTTGATGTATTATTGATAAATTAAATATTAATACTCTGGAATATTAATATCTACAATCCAAGTCGTACCAATCCTTGTTAATACAGCTATATTCTATCTTTTACTGTTTGTATATGAACTAAGTCTTCCCAATGTATGTTACTTAGACTCGCTTTCTTTTACAGTGAGTATGTTTCCAGTCCAGTCTAAATACGGTTGGTTTAAATAATTGTATTTTAACAGATAACCCTGCAATAAAATCTAGTTCAAAATAAATATTCTTTTATGATTAGCAAAAAAGGTTGACTTATTAGGTTGCATTACTTACAAGTAATGTATACCTTAAGGTATACGATTAATAGTAATGTATATGACTAAGGTACTAAATATTTAATTAAGTAATGTATTTCACATATTCCTTGCTATCAAGCATAGACTGAAAATAAATAATTTTGATATTACCTGTCGTATAAACTAAAACACGAATATCCCCAAAACGTGCTTGTGAAAAAGAGATTAGATTGTAAAAACGTCGGTTTAGGAAGCGGTATCAGGTAATGAGTCAGTAAATATTACTTTTTTAGTACCATACTCTCTTCATTACCTATTCTAGACATAATGTAAAGAATTTTCAATGTAAAAAATTCAGTTTGTTCTATACCCAAAACTTATCGTTCGGGTTATAAGTCGTAAAAAACTAGGCGTAAAACAGTAATGAACGATTTCTCAGCAAACAATACTTTATAGATTCCACATAACATACTCGTACGACATATAATAAGCTGTAATACAAACGTAGCATCTTATAATCTGTTTAAATAGTATTTGCTATGCAAAGTGCGTCCCAAATTAGTTTAGTAATTATTACATGCACATGAACTGTTAAGTGACTTAACGACACAAAACACCTTTCAAACAAAATACTTCATTATCTCTAATAATTACGCTTAACTTTGTGATGTAGACTAGTTTGTGGATGTATGGTAATACCTGTACCTGTACCTAACTTTCCTACATTACAGTCACATAATTCGCATCCTGTAGACAAGATAAGCTTTCGTTCCGACACCTTATTTTGTAATTCCGTATTGAACTGCGATTGATAGCTTTACACATTTTGCTATCGTGGGAAATATCGAGTGAGTTAAATAAAATATATCCAAGGGGTTTATATAATGAAGTTATTATATACATATAGCTTATGACATATATAAAAAACACTAGCCAGTATTTGTTTTCAAATATAGTGATAAATCAATTTTCACTCATTAACAATATTATTTTGTTTATTAATGTAACATTTTAGGCACGTTCTTAATATTCAATTGTAGCAGATAAGCAAATAGGCTAAGTATATCTCATTTTTATATTTTCATAAATATATAACTATAATGAAACCTCAGTTTAATTCCAGGTAATAAAAACCAAAAAGAATATAAGCTACGGATAAGCATTCGTTCTGGCTACTGTAATTGATATTACTTACATTCAATTTTAGTTGATTGTTTACCGTTGTTCTGAACTGATTAAACATTTCATTTCATTCATGGATTTATATTTCATTTGGCAAAATCCCATTTGATGAAAACCAGACTCCTGCTTTCATTTTTCCTTGTTTAAATTTATCAGCAAGGTTCTTATGGTTAAATTTTTATTAACGTAGTTTTTAAACCACAAAATATAAGTTTGCTTAGATTATGGGGTGTTCATTTGTTTAAATTAAAAGGAAAGGTTTTTCGTAAGGGATAAGGTCAATCATGCTTTTGGGAAGTGTACTGTGGAAGTGTGGTTTGGGTGTACGAAGATTTCAAATTTGTGATAGTAAGAGCTAAATACATCGAATTTCAATAATATTATAAACTAATCAATTTATTTAATAGCTCTTTAAATTGTTGTTGCAATTATAAAGTTATTTCAGTACGCACACATTTATAATTTACTCCAAAAACAGTATAATTGTTATAACAAAATGTTCATATGTTCACGAAAGTAGACGGCATTCAGTTCTAAAACGTATCCAGAAACAAATAAATAACGTACATTTTATGTTATGAACTCCACATTATAGGGTTATCTTTATGTTAGAATAATAAATCGTAAACTAAAACCCTTTTAAAATTCTTTTATTTCAGACACGTGTTTCGGTATAAACCATCTTCAGTGTTTATACTGAAGATGGTTTATACCGAAACACGTGTCTGAAATAAAAGAATTTTAAAAGGGTTTTAGTTTACGATTTATTATTCTAACATACATTTTATTTAAAATAAATAATGTGGATGAAAGAAGGAGATATTACTTCGTTTTAATTATGTTTAACTTCAATTACAACATAAAGGTTAAGTATTATAAAAGAATTACACACAGAGATTTATAAATAGCATATATTTTACACTAATATTACACGTGTTCTAATATTAATTTTTCCGCCGTACACCAACCACCGGTATCGGTAGCGGATAGGTCGATGTCGTTGAGTTTCATCCACCAAAGATTATGTATGATACTGAGAATAGTTCCCTAGCAACTTTGTTAAAGGTTTCGATAGTAATGTTAGTGTTATAGTCGCGTTAAATACTGAACAGAAGACAACATGTGTATATGGGTGTGTGATAGAGTTACATATGCACACTACAATCTGCAGTACGCACAAAGCTGAGGGTATAATAAAATACTTTACGAAGTACAAAAATGTAGTACATGAAACAAAATATTGATTTCCTATGAAGCAGGATTTTGAAACAAGCAATCAATAAGACATCAATTAATCTATGAGAAATTCTAGTGTACTTGCTAACAACAGGTGAGGAGTAATACATAAACTACTTATGTAAATTACATAATAAATAAGCTAACACAATACAAGCAGTTGATCATTAACCTTGAGCAGAAACGCATGTTCGGCAACTTGATAACTAAATCACTTGAAGAAACAAAGCTACACAGGTGTTTGCTCTCTGACTTCCACCAGTAAATTAAATAAGGCTGTGAGATGTGACTACTAATACAGAGATGTGACGAATGAGAATATAAATTTACAATTTTCACTAATTAATATACAAGTAACATATTGTACCGTTAGAATAATTACAATATACAATTTGAGGTATGTATTGTTTAGTAGGATAAAAAGTCTATGGTTAATTTAAAAAGATTTGTGGTGGAGACTGTAGAAGTGAATCTACAACTGTTCCCACTGCACAAATAATAAACAGCGTGAGTAACAAAGAGGGGACATCATCTTTTTTAATGTAACTGTTTATAGTACTATTTTAGATAATGTAACAATTGATGTGGTAAATCAACTGCTTTAATGACGTTTGAGGAGTAAATCCTGGCAATGAATGCCTGACATAACCAAACTGTACGTCTGAAGTGTGGTCAGTGAGGTTCATGAATATTGAGGTCGGAAAGGTTTGGTCGAGTAAAACATGAGCATTTTAATGCTTAGTAAATTGTGTGTGCTAAAATAATTGGTGTGGAATCTGCATGGAAATGTGTGCGTGTAGATGTTCGGGCGTAGAAAGCTTAGAGAGACCTGGATATTGCAATCGTTAGCAATGAATTATGAGTTCCAAAACTAGCCATGTTACATACAGACTGAGTAAAGAAAGAGATGTAAAAAGATAATACTTTTAATAAATTATGGGTGGTAAGAAGAGGAGTATGGCGAATGCTCTTCTATAAATGTGAGTGATGATTTCAGTTGTTCGTTCTATAACCACAGTTCGTGTTAAATATTTTATTTAATTAGTCATTTGTTGCCGAGGCTTCTGGATCGCATTATTGACGTGGGAAAAAATTTTCCTCATCAGCTTTAGATCAAGTAAAGATAGTCACGGCTGTTTTAGATAGAGCTTAGGTGCGAGGAAAGTCATACTAAACCATCGGCTGACTGTCATCCTTTCTGTCGTTGATAGGTGCTGAATTGGTTTCGGCATTTGTGTTTCCTTCACTAACGTGGATTTGAGCTGAAGTTAGAATCTACTTTTACCTTCCGAACTCTTAGTTTTACTATATTCTGCTGTTTAAAGGTGTTGCAGTAATAATAGACTCCGCTATAAAATTAATCGTTATAGTTTAGTGGTTGTATAATAAATGGATAAAAAGGGAAGGTGGGAGTTTGGGCTACGATAGACTGAAAAGTTCACAGGTTGTCACATCCCGGTCTAAGGTCAACAACAGGTCCGTGACTACCACGCCCAGCAACAGCTGACTATATCACCACCAGTTTATATCACCAGGCCAATATTTTCATTAATAACCAGTGAACTGAACGTTAAGAACAGGGAAAGAAACAAATGTAGTTCCTTTACTCTAATGTGATCACTATTGGTATTTAGTTGTATATCCCTTAAAACAATACAATTACCTTTAAATTGAACAAAATGTAAAAGTATCAAAATTACAAACACGTTTTTTAGTCTTCCTTCCAACTAAAATGTGTATTTTTGCCGTGTCTTGAATTTACACAGAAACTCTTGTATATCCTGGGTAATGCAAAATATATAAGTACTATTCCATAGCAATGGTTTCAGTTAGTGCTATTCCTCGCTTTTCAGTTAATTGTATTGTTCTTTTTTTGTTTCAGTTGACGTTGTACAGAGGGTCGATACTAATTTTAGTTAAACTCTCTCCTACTGTGGTGCGTGTAAAATGTCGGTGTACAGTTTGCATTTTCGGTGCAATGTTATAGTGCGTAATCATTCTGATCGTCTTAATATAAAGGTTTGTTTCTTAATAAGTATATTTTGAAGTCAATCGTATAATGAAAGGAGTTCACCGTTATGTTCTGTTTATATTTTAAACTTACGCATGCTTAACTTTATGCACTGACGCGATCTGCAAAATAAAACGAGGATGAATTCCAGTTCTCGAAATATACCGTTTTAATTAGGTAAAATGTTGCAAATGAACAATCATTAAATCATACATCTTAAATAGCAAAATATAAACAAAGCCTTGTAAGTAGTCTTATAAGTCGGAAACAGATGCAGTCATATTCAATTATTACTCGTATAAATTTTGAAAGCCTAAAATATAAAATTCTTGGATTGTTTTAAGATTTTGTATTCAGTAACAGGTTTAGAAAACTGACAGCAATTGTATATCTTGCTGAAATATTACTCTTTTTTATATAACTCGTGAAATTCTTGCATGTCTCAAATATGAAAACGATAGTGTTCTGGTATTAACAAGTCTTACAAAAACTGGCAGCTATTTTCCCCCATAATAGATTATTACTCTGTGTTTATACTTGTGTTAATTCTGAAATAAAAAGGATATGGTGCGTATTGAATTATTCCCAAGATTATATTATTATCATGCAGATATTACATTTAAAAATACTGAGACAAAATACTGAGTGGCAAATCTTAAAATGTACTGAAAAGTATTCAGGGATTTATAATATTTCTCAAGTCTTTAATGGACTGGCAACTAACCATCTGGCTATTTTAAATCATTATCCTGCTTATACGTTGTGTGATTTTCCGTGCCTTAGAGGCGAAAATACAAAACAAATCGATGAAGCAAAAAGTGTGAAAAAGCTATTACACTGCACTATTTTCATTGAAATAGCATAATTCTGCAATATGAAGGTACTGGTTTAAAAGAATGATAACATGATGTTTACAAAACTAAACTGCGTGTTGATAAAAAGGCATTATACTAATAGATTGTTTGCTAATATTATTACTCAATTACATTACCTAGGAACGTTCCTTAATATTCTTACGATACAACACGTTTCAACACTGTGACATTTTAGGGATCTACGCATTAGCGTTTCGATGATTACAATAAAAATCACACATAACAAGACTCAATAACACTTAAACATATACAAATATTGAAAAATTCATTTAACTCCATCAATCAATTCATTCTTCTGTTGACTATATAAAATTCCCACGAATAGTAAAGATTATATATATATATATATATATAATATATATTATTCATTGTAATGTCTATTACAGTAAAGTAATTGAAACAAATTCTTTATAAAAATAAATAGCAAAAATGCCTTCTTAATGAAAAACCTAAATAAATAAAAAAAGAATTTAGCCCTGACGTATGGTAATACATTGAACCACAGTCACCAACATACTTTAAAATGCTGTTTCTTACATAACCGTAAATACTATCGGAGACTAAATATATCGCATAAAACCTTAGACAAGGAGTTTGATGACAGTGGTGTTTAAATTCAGTGTAGTGATAGTCACAAGTACTATCTAACACAAACTAGTAGATCATTCTAAAACAGTTTTTAGAAGCACCTTCCAAACAATAGTCCTACATAGCGGTCAAATTAATCTGCACATTAAATCTGAAACCAATTCGTTGTTTGGAACGTCATTGTACCTGGAAATGATGTGTTGGAAAACAAAGTTCTCAAAGTTCCTTCCTCCATCAGTTGCAAACCGTCTGTCCATCACGCGCGAACATGTAGCTACTATGTCGTAGCGATTTGTGTTTTAGATATTTGCAGTATTTATTTATGTGTTATTTGGTCATGTAGTATGTGTTTTTTTATTTTAACCTACAATGAACCGGTAATGTATGGATACCTGAAGATGTCACAGTGTTTATGAAACCCGTCGTAACGTCGCATTTAATAAGGAACGTCAGAAGATAAACATAAAGTGTATTCATGTTTTGAACGTTCCAGCTGTAGGGTGGAAACTTATATAATATTTATAGTTATTAAAAGTTTTAAATTAAGTTTTTACTGCTATTTATTTGATCTCATCTGTATAGGTAAGAGGTTCTCTTAAAATACGCCAAATTATTATTCAGAATCCTTTCCTTGCAATTGTTTGCGATATAATACTTATCTTAAAATTCCTACATTATAAATAGTACGCAATGTTAAGATAAATTGTATAAAATCGGAAAGCAGTTATTTTTTACTCAAGGACTTGGTGGTGAGCGAGAAGATAAACTACGGAAACCTCTGCTTGAGGAGACAAACTGTATCAGAGGCGATAGTCTTTTGATAGTGATGCAGGATCTCAAATACTGATTAAAAATCACTTTTATCACAGTCTGTAAACTAATGATCTGACGTACCTTAAATTCCATGATCCTTTATCAAAACCTTAAATCCAGTAAGAATCTTGCATATACATTCAAAATGGTTTGAATGAAAACATATTTTTCTATAGAAGCTTTAACTACAAATAAATAGGGGTTTGATTTTCAACAATAATATTTTACAACATACTATGAATAGGGCGAGATGACGGAAAACAAAGAAATTTCGCGAGACATCTTAAATTTTATCCTAAGACAATTAAATAACCTAATAAACACTCATATCGGGCCTTTTTATATTGTAATAATAAAGATTTTTACTACAGTTATGTATTGAGTTATTTTAGGTCTAGTAACACTAAACAATCTCATGTGTGTAGGGTCATAGTCCATTGACCCAGGAAGACACAGTACTAGAGTTAAAACGAACAAAATGGTGATTAGTAAAATTATAAATTTTAGCATTAGTTCGTAATAACATAGCTTGAAAGTTATGATATCGTAATGTTAGCTCTATAAATGAATGCGATTGTGGTGAGATCGCAGTAAAAATAATTACTACTAGTAAGAATAACAACATATTTTGAGTTCGATTAGCCAAATACCTAACCAAATCTAGTATCTGTGTAAATGAGAAAATTTATGTGAGGTCAAAATAAAAATGATCAGTATTGACTGCGTTATATTGACTGCAGTAACACTGTAAGTTAGCGCATTTGTGTGGAAAGTTTGGCGGATGTAAAGGGGAAGATTCTTTAACCGCGCAAACGCCAATTTTAGAGGACATAACAATTCTGAATAATTTCGAGTTTTCCTCTCGCCTAAGGTTTGATTAATGATGCATCATGGCTGGGTGAATTTGGATTGATAATTTAAATAAAAACCACATATTATTAATTTACTACAGTGCTTTCATTAAAAATAATGAATTTTCAATTTAAATAACTTAGGTAATAATACTGAATTATTTACGAACATATAATCAATTTTTGAGTAGTATAGATACAAAGATTATCAGACTTCATATTATGTAGTTTGTCACAAAGCATTAATATTACACATAAGTTTTCTGTAACGCATTTAGTGTTATGTATAAACTTTATTTCAGAATACATCTGGAAAAATATTACATTTTTGAGTTATTAATAGAATATATAATACGAAAAAGACCATCACATTGAACATCGCTTTTCCTAAATTTCGTTCAGTTTTTCAATGAAGTATGGAATTACATATGATGCGATAATACCGTAAACACTGAACAAATATCACCTTAAGACCTGATCATGGAATAAAAGCAGTCATTCACTTAGAACATTTCTTCCAGTGTCTGGTTAAAGACTGGTTTTAAACCCTGCACGTAAGGACAATCATAAAACAAAACAAGTTTTTCCTGGACGATCTCGATGAACGTCAAGCTACCATAAATCAAATGAAGTGCCTAGATGATTGTGGTATACGTGTAAAAAACTTGAGTTAGTGTATACAACTGAGAGAGGAAAAGTCACTTTATGTAGTGCCAAAGGGGTACATGTGGATGTATTGGCAAGTGCTGCTATCTGATGGATTTTTTAAAAACTACTTGACAGATCTACCCGTCTTTTTGGTGAAAGATTTATACAAATCACTTATACCCCCATGCCTTCAAGAAGTTTGAAAAATATAGCAAGTAGCATTACAGATTTTAGTGCCTATTTTCAGGGACTCTCATTGAGTTTTAGGGCAAAGCGTTTTAAAAACAATAATTTAAAAAATGAATGAAAAAGATATCAGTGACTTTTTAATGAAGGATGACTCAGGTAATTAGTTACTGCATTATAAAGAACTTGTTATTGTAAACAGCTTAATCATTACCAATACACCTAAGATAAATTTATGCACATTGTTTAATAATTATTAATTATATACTAATTAGTATCAAATAAATAATTACTTTTAATTTTCTTTACACCATACATAACTAGATTGCTTTATTTAAGACTCTGTTGATGATGCAGATGAGGAAAAGGAATGAATACCCTGCACAAGACAAAGACGATAGATCTTCAGACTCAACACTGTTAGGTTGTCAAGAAAATAATAAAAGTGAAAAGACATGGAAGCTGGTATGGAATGAGAAAACCTGGGAAAGAAAGAAAATTATTGCGAAATTCTGGTAAGGCACTTACAACAGCAACGGACAAGCAAGGCAGTGAAAAATAAGTGCAGTTTATGTTCATAGGTGCCGGTATCATTGTAATTATATTTCATAACGAGTTATACCAAATGTATTTTGTTAAATTTGGCCATTTATAGCATGGATGCATGGTGTTATGAGCCAAAGAATATGTTGAATGGTGCAAAAATGAAAAGATACGGGAAAAGAGTATTTTTAAAGGCAATATTTATTACGAAGTACAATATATGAGATTAAAAGCATTCAAAGAACAAATGCATGTAAGAAATATGACAGTTTTGAGATTAAAATCAATTTTGGTGATAATGAAGATAATGTTTTATATATAATATATAAAACAAGATTTTGGATGTGCACTGTAAATAACACCCATATTGAGACTGTAGATCATAAATGTGGCAGGAATGTGATTTCCTCATGGAATGTGATTAAGAATTTGGTTTTATCGAAAAAGGAAGAGAACACGCCATTACTTCTTTGTGTCTGTTCATTGGGTAACAATTTAATCCTCTGCTCACCGGTAATAAAATGTTTACGAATGAGTAAAAAGGACTTTCTCTATGTGCAAGAAATAAATTACAATATTAAATACTACGTAGAAGGCATATGCCAAATACAATTGCTCAGGTTTACAAGATGCGATCCAATGACTGCAGTGCAAGTGTACTGTGGACGAGACTGGACAATTCCAATATTACGATATTCGGAAGAGTAAGTTTGGACGTCCGTCCACTCGTTTACCTTGAATCCTCTCCACGATTCACCAGTTCAAATTGAGTCTAAGACATACAAAGATCACTTTTGGAAATTGTGCCACCCATTCATCACAGTTGATATCAGAACCTCACAAACGGAAAAAAGGAAGAAACATGTAGACCACCAAATTTAGACATCAATTTGTGTGAGAATCCGATTAAAAACTTTTTTACTTCATAGCTCTATTTTAATTATTTGACTAAATTATGGTATTTGACTAAATAACCTTTCTATGAAAATATTAAATGTGTAATTTTTAGTACGTGTTGAATATGTCTATGGTTACTACCAACAAGATGTAACAAATCATCGGAAGCAAACGGATGAAGTGGTTAATTTGGAAGCATATGGATGTAACTACAGGGTTGTTCATGCACGGTCTATAAAAATTACTCTAGCCAAAAAGTATTACTAATCCATAATATTATAAATAAAAGTATATAATTACATGTATAATATGTGTTTGTTAATTATATAGCATTTATTTCAACTATAATTTTTAATTGAAGCCTAAATTTTGAGGTAAATTACTCAGAACTGAGTTTTAGTCACGTACATACACCCTTTCGGGAAGGTCCCGGCTTCTAAATAATGTAGACATTGAAAACTTGTATGTAAACATTCATCGGTAAAAATTAGGAGGCCCAATCAGGGTATGGGTTATACGCACCTGAAACAAGCGTGGGGTACCGGAAAACGAATGATATAGTGCTATGTGTGGACAATTATCGGTAAGTGTAGGTAGTTAACTCCGGTATATGAGCCCTGGCAATATGCGACTAAGGGCCTTAAGACGCTTGGGGTCCTGAAGCTGTAGGCGTTGGCACACGTAAAGGTTGGGGTGCTGTAAATAAGACATGAAGTATGGAAGACGTTAGGTAACTGTGATCACACGGACTGGGGCCGTTAGAAATACAGTCGAGAGTTAAAAAATTTAGGTAGCGGTAAGCCTGTGCGCACGTAAATTTTAGGCAATTGGTATGAGTAATACGCTCGGCTAAGAGTAAGAAAGGGCCATTACCGGCAGTGTGGGCGTTAAGACGTCTGAGAACTCGTAAAGGTTGGAGTCAATAAGAGTCAATCTCTCGGATTGTGGGCGGATTGGTACAGAGAGTTAGAGGTGTGTGATAAAGAGGAAGTCTGAGATTATGATAAGTTGCCTGAAAACAGGAAGTATATTGTTAGGAAGCGGCCGTTAGAAATTTGAGTGAAGGCCCAAAGGCGAAAAGGTTTGCGGCAGTATGTATTTTATAGGACCTACCTCTCGTTGGACAGAGGTTACAGTCCTTGATTTTAAGCAGTACAGAAAGTCAGGCTGCACAAGAGAAAAGACAAAAAAAGTAGTATTATTTGAGGTAACTCATAGCAAGACATGAATTCTATGCTTAGGAAGTATATTCTTATAAGAGACGATGCCAAAATATCGCGATATTATAATAACTCCGTAAAACCCGTTGCGGGGGATGGCTAATGACGATATTTAGTTTACGTAAATAACTGTTGCATAGAGCAAACCGTTTTCTTTAGACTTTCTTTAGAGAATGCTTTTCATTGAGAGGCTGTAAGAAAGACAAGTATTGTATGGGAAAAAGCGTAGCATTTCTAAATAATAACCCCTTCTTTTGTATAAGACACTCCAAACAAGGCATTTCAAACATTGCGCTTTATATATCCAAAAAAAGCCTATCACCTACAAACCTAACTAATAGCTATCCTTTCATGAATTGAAAAGTGTCTCATACTTTCCGAAAAGCTAATTGAATTTCTTTGAACTATATTCAATGTATAGATTTTTCAACACAGAATTGTAGGAAATAGAACTCTACAGCCATCCAGAAATCTAAAAAATCTTATAGGATTTAAATTTCAAGTACACTTTATTGTCTTTCGAATCTCTACGTCTTCTAATGACTGAGAAAGCTAAGTATACGTTAAAATGCTATAGGACTTAAAATGCGGTCTAAGACGTCGAACTTTGGATTAGAGTTAGAGAGTTATTTTTATCACTCTCATCATCCTTGTACTACGTAATTTCTACCCCTTATTATGTCAATAATATTCTCGCAAAGGCCAGTGGCTCATGAGGGTGTTAGAATAAGAATGGAAAAGAGGTTCGTTATCCCCCATTTTTGAAACAAAACAAACCCTTTGGAAGTTATTTAAAGTTGTTATTGAGGTTATATTGTCATCAATGTTGTTTAATAATCTTATATTCCTTACATGATAAGATTTATTACATGTTACTGTTCGTTGAATTGGGAATTGTAAAGTCATGTTACCAAATCTTCTTTCGCTACCAAACACACGGTCCATCATTGTATATTGATGGAATAAATAATCTGGTTTCTCGAACAACAAAATTGTATTCATCTGTAATAGAACACTTTCCTCAAATCTTCCATTCATCTTTGGCCTACATAGCTCTTTATTATAAACGGTAATATGCGCATCTATTGGTAAATTGAAAATATAACGAATACATGCATTTTGTGCCCTTTGTAGCCTCTGCAGTTGTTCATTGTTCATTTCACAAAAACCGGCATTGGAATATTCTAAATATGGAAATATAAATGTAGATACAAGCAATTTTGTTATATGTACAGTTGGATTGAAACAGAGCCTCTTAATCTTATACAAACTTTCGTATACTCTCTTATGAATAAAACTAACTGTAATGTATTGTACATGCATTACTATTTTTCTTATTAACATTTATATTCTTGTTCATCAATTATGTTGGTATTACAAATCATGCGTTTATTTAATAAACGTTACATTGGCGGAGCAAGTCATGCGATCCTACTAACCAATCACATCAAGGCATCATCTCTCTCCAACAAACTAGAGCCTTTCTCTTTCACTCCATGCTCTTCCAGCAACCATGTAACACCACGTATTTCTGTGTCCGCTCCGCCGGTGTAAATTGCAAGGTCTATTCGAGTATTATTTCACTCCTTTACAAATTAATGACTTTAATGGTGCAGTGCATAGAAACATTACAGTTTGACGGCGACATTACATTTTGGCGACGAGGATAAAGGAATGCAACATTTTAATCAAGTGAGCGGCGTGGCGCAGTGATACATAACCTCAATTCTATAGTGCAGTAAGGTGCATTAGTTTGGTAGGCAAGCGTCGGTCTTTTTCTATTTCATATTCACGTGAAAAGTACAGAATGGTGTACATACAGTTACAATCGTGTGCATAGTAGTCAACGCTACAAGTTTTTCATGGACATTATTTCACCATTGATTTTGGATAACCTATTCACCAACGGCTTGGCGTCATCCAACATGGCGGGATTCATCGGCGTCATCGGTCAATTCGACAGTGCAGAGGAAACATGGACTTCATAAGTGGAAAGATTTGAAATTTTCGTCGATGCCAATGACATTAAAACGGAAAAGAGAGTGAGTACTTTGTTAGCAGTTGTTGGTGTTAGAACATATAATTTGTTACAGAACTTGTGTTCACCAGCCAAACCGAATACAAAGACATATGAAGAATTAATTAAAATTGTGGAAACACATTTGTATCCAAAACCGTCGTTCATCGCTGAACGTTATAAATTCAGTTTACGAAATCAAAATGAACATGAAAATGTGGCTGAATACATTGAGCAACTTAAGCAGTTATCAATTAACTGTGAGTTCAAGGACAAATTAGGCGACTATCTCAGAGACAGGAT
Organism: Homalodisca vitripennis; assembly: GCF_021130785.1. Taxonomy (NCBI): domain Eukaryota; kingdom Metazoa; phylum Arthropoda; class Insecta; order Hemiptera; family Cicadellidae; genus Homalodisca; species Homalodisca vitripennis. The sequence continues at coordinate 133,790,245 of NC_060215.1, read as the reverse complement.
AGTTAGTGGTATCAGAAGTGAGTCTATCAAAAAAACGGTTACTAGCTGAGCCGGATTTAACGTACGAGAAAGCAGGCAGCATAGCAACATCACTGGAAGCAGCCAACAGAGACAGCGCTACACTGAGTCATCACGGAAGCACGGGAATAGCAGTGGCGACGACGACACTGATCCACCAGGTACACGGCAGGAAGCAGACAGCCCAAACAACGCACTCTTCACGTCAACCGCAGCACAACAACTTAGGCCTACAACAACGGTCTTTATCCAGCTCTCATCAAAAAGGGGGGAGTGATGTGTTATTGTTGTGGCAAAGTGGGGCATACAACAAATTCGTGCAGATTTAGATCTTATACTTGTAAGTTTTGTAAGAAGCAGGGTCATTTGATGCAGGTTTATAAACAAAAGGAAAGGGGTCCTTCTCAAATTAAGCTACTAATAAAGCTACAAACAAAACTTTAGACTTAAGAATACATTCTCTCATGGTAAGCAACATTATGTAAATGAAGTTGATCAAACAGGATCGAGTCAAAATCCTAACTATGAAGATAACGCATTAGACATAAGCCTAACAGATTTGTTCCATATTCAAAATGAGGAAACCATTCACCTTAAGAGACATTTTTTTAATGTCAAACTGATGATGCCTTAACCGGCGAAAGCGCTATTTTAATAAATTTAATGTGGAAGTATACAAAAAATGTCTTTTACATCAAAACCAACTTACTTCCACCAAGGATACAAAGCAGAAAATGAAAAACACCTTAAGAGAGTTGGAGTAAAACCTATTATGTAACCATATTCTATGTAACGTACTAGTTGAAAACAAAGTTTTTTTCTTTTGAAGTAGATAGCGGGGCTTGCGTTTCTGTTATTTCACAAAGTTTTTATGAGAGTAATTTTAAGAATGTTGTATTAAAACCTACTGACTTAACTCTAATTGCATATACTAACACATCTATTAAGCCTATTGGGCAGATTTCTGTAAATGTAGAGTATGGAGGGAAAACCAAACTGCTAGATTTGTATGTTATTGTAAATGGAGCAAACCCTTTGCTAGGTAGGGATTGGATCAAGTATTTAAAAAGAGTTATAAGTATCCCAGATGAAAAGCTTAATAAAACTGATGTTCAAACGAGTCCTTTAGGAAGTAAAGATACAATTGTTAATGAACTGATACAGAGTTTCCGGAAGTGTTTAAGGAGGAGTTAGAGACTTATACAGGTAAACCTGTAAAACTAAAACTTAAAGAAGGTTCAAATCCAAAATTTTTCAGGCCTAGGCCAATTCCTTTTTCACTAAAAGAAAAAGTCGAGAGATTTAGATCGATTAGTGGAAAGTGGTATTCTAATACATGTAACTACAAGGGAGTGGGGAACGCCTATTGTACCAGTTTTGAAATCGGATGGCACAATAAGAATTGGCGGAGACTATAAAATCACAGTAAATCCGTGTATTGAAACTGATCGGCATCCGATACCCAGATTGAAGATTTGTTAGCAATTACTGCTAGTAATGAAACGGAGCATATCAAAAGATTAAGAGAAGTTTTTGAGAGGTTAAGTAAAAATGGTCTTACAAAGTACGCAAAGACAAATGTAGATTCTGTTGTAAATCCATAGAATATCTAGGTTATGTTCTAAGTAAAGAGGCTTTGAGTACCTCAGAGAGTAAAGTATCAGCAATTTTGAACGCTCCTATACCTATGAATGTGACACAGCTTAAGTCATTTTTAGGACTAGTAAATTATTATTGTAAGTTTGTACCAAATTTGTCAACTTTGGCTACACCAATGTATAGATTATTATAAATAATTTACCATATCAATGGAATGTAGCTTGTGGAAAAGCCTTTCAAATGATAAAGGAGAAACTAGTTTCAGCTCTTATTTTAGCGCATTATGATCCGGAACTTCCTTTACGTCTGACAACGGACAGTTCGGCTTATGTCATTGGATGTGTGTTGAAAAGAATAGTACAGAAAGACCTATTTGCTTTGGGTCTAGATCTTTGTCCAAAACCGAACAAGCCTATAGTGTAATGGACCGTGAGGCTTTAGCTATTGTTTATGAAGTACGTAAATTCAATCAGTACCTTTTTGGTAACAAGTTTACATTGTTGACAGACCACAAGCCATTACTGTCTATTTTCGGACCGAAAAAGGGACTTTCAGCTTATGCAGCAGGTAGAATGCAGCGTTATGCATTATTCTTGTCCGGGTATAATTTTGATATTCAATATATTAAATCTCAATCCAACCAAACAGCTGATTGCGTATCTAAGTTACCTGTAAATATTATGGAGGCAATGCAAATGAATAAAGAATGTGATGAAAATGAAATATATTTTGTGGGCACTTATTTACAAAGTCTTAAGGACAATGAGATTCCTTTGGATTTCAAAATAGTGCAAGATGAAACAAAGAAAGATAAAGAGTTGAGTAAAGCAATAACGTATGTTAAGATAGGATGGCCTAACTATGATGTTAGTAATAAACTAAGTGCTTATTTTCAAAGGCAGAGTGAACTATCTGTAGAATCAGACATTTTAATGTGGGGCTCTAGAGAAGTAGTACCGCGAGTTTTACGTAGACAATTATTAGATGAATTACATTGCGGGCATTTGGGGATAGTAAAGGTGAAAAGTATTGCTCGATCATACATTTTGTGGCCTGGAATTGATCGGGACATTGAATTAATTGTAAATAGCTGTTCACTATGTCTTATGGAAAGAGCTAATCCCCCGAAAAGTAATGTACATGTCTGGGAATATCGTACGAGGCCATTGGAAAGACTTCATGTAGATTTTTTAGGACCGTTTAACTCTAAGATATTTTTCATTGTTATTGATAGTCGTACTAAGTAGTTAGAGGTAGAGATGGTATCATCAAATTCTGCTCCACAAACTATTGATAAGTTAAAAACAATGTTTGATCGTTTCGGGTTGCCGGAGCATATAGTATCGGATATTGGTCCACCTTTGTAAAACAGCCTCATTTGTTTTATACTGTAACAAATATTTAAGAGTTTGAAATTTAAATACAAACCTTTTATACTCAAACAATAACACAAGTAAATTTACCAATAATTTATAAAGTTTTAGTTTCATGACGAAATTATCTAATGCCTTTATAACACACTGATTGACAACATACATTTATACCTTACAGTAAAAGTGACTTTCAACAACAAAGTCCTGCTTTGTACTCTAAGATTCTTCAGCTAAAACCTGCAGTAAATAATGACAAACCAAAACCTAGGCCTATCGTTGGCACAAAGGCTCTTGCGCCAAACAATAACAAGCTCACATGTGTGAAGAAATTAAATTGGATTTTCATCTCTGTGCTTGATCCGAGCGTTGTAAATGATGTAACTGATGAGCAAAAGGATAAGGTGTTGGACCCGGGATTCAGGTTGGAAGGGGTGCTAGTGAAAGAGTTTGTTCAAAACAGGCGAAATTTTAACAACAGGCATTTTTTGTCAGCAAATTAAGGTCAGGTCCAAGTGAAGATAAACGTAACCTTCCTGCTACAAATAAGCCTAGTCAAATACGTATGGATCCTAAACCTAGAGTAGAAGAATTTGTGTTCTTTAGTTGGAATGTGCAAGGATTGTAATCCAAACTGAACATAACTGAACCTTTGACTGAGGACATAGGACCTGATGCTCTGTGTTTCTGAGAACATTGGTTAACCTCTGAGGAAATCTCTACCATTGCAATTGATGGCTATGACCTCATGGCTTCCTTCTGCCGACCTCAGTATAAGCGTGGAGATGTGGCTCTCTTCCTAAAAGCTGGAATTGAAAGTAAGTTGCTGACTAATATTGATAGTTTTGCATGCATATCTGACTTTGAAGTGTGTGGGCTATTTATTGCATTTTATAAGATTGTTCTTATTAATGTATATAGAGTTCCTGATAAAAGAAAAGAATCTATTGACAATTTTATTGCTAAGTTGCATGATATGGTAAATTATATATTTATGACGTATTCCAATTGCAATATTGTGATTGCAGGGGACTATATTATTAATATTTTACAACCTCATAGCTGTGATACTCAAGAATTCTTTAGCTTACTAGGTATGCGTGGTATGAGACACACAATAACTGAAGTTACTAGACCATCCGTTTCAGCGGATAGACTTGGTCACTATAATGTAGGCTCATGCATTGACAATTTTTTGACAAATATCCACTCTGATCACTGTTCGGCTAGTGTCATACCGACTCTTTCCAATTCAGATCATGATGCAATCACTTTGAAATTAGCTGTTGATCAGGTAGAGTTTTATCAAGCGAGGAAAGAATCAAGAACTGTATTTTGTAGGCAAATGTCAGATCTTGGTTTAAACAAATTTTATCTTCCTGCTGAGCACAGTAAGTTGGCTTTTCATGTACTCTTGTACAGAACCTGCTGATATGGCATACTGTTTCTTGTTCTGTTTTTTTTTTTAATGTAGTAAATATGTCATACCCCTTAATAGTAAAGTTTTAAAAACATTCCAGTGCAAAAAAATGGTATACAGAAGAACTTCATAAATTGAAAGAAGCCTGTCTTGACTATTATTATGCTGCCAAAGACTCACAGTGTATTAATGTTAAAACCGTTTATAATGATCTCAATCTTAGGTATAAACAAAAGTTACAGGCTACAAAATGTGCTTACTACTCAAATCTCATAGAAAGCTCATCAAATAATTCAAAAACAACTTGGTCTGTTGTGAAGGACTTGACTCATATTAGTACTAAAGCCAGATTTACTCTTAGTGATCCTGGCCTAACATCTGAAGGTTTTAATAACTGTGAATGACGTCATCAATGATATTCCATGTAACGGAAAATGTTTTTCGTCCTTTCTCAGTACCAATATACCAAGCCATTTGAGCTTTACTCAAGTGACAGTGGAAGATGTATATGGTGCAGTAATAAGTCTTAAAAATAGTAGTTTTCTGGATGTATATGGACTGAACTCTCTAATCATCAAACAAGCTGCCTACTATATTTCCGAACCGTTGACTTGTCTCTTTAATAGGTGCATTGAAGTGGGTACATTTCCGACTGTTTAAAGTTCTCTATGGTTGTGCCTGTACATAAAAAATGCAGCAAGTCAGAATACAGTAATTTTAAGCCTATAAGCATTATTACTGTCCTATCAAAAATATTTGAGGTTTTATTGAATCGACAAATTGTACATTATTTGAATCACACTCTCTATTCAGCAAGTATCAGTATGGTTTTAGAGCAAAGCGCAGTACAGTGGACGCGGTTTTATCATACACTCTTTAATGCTCTGAATGCTTAGAAAACAAGTTTAGTGTAGGTGGAAGGATGTATGATATTACCAAAGCCTTCGACACTGTTTCTCACAAAATTCTTCTACAGAAATTAAAGCACTACGGATTTCAAGATTCAAGTATTGTACTCATGAAATCTTACCTCGATAAACGTTATCAGGCTGTTTGTTTGGAGGGCAGTGTATCTACTTTTCAGTTGATGGAGCATGGAGTCCCTCAGGGCTCAGTGTTGGGACCACTATTATTCATAATTTATGCAAATGACCTCCCCAATGCTATTCAGAGTGAATCGGTGGAAGCTTACCAGTTTGCTGATGACTTAGCACTTGCTGTATGTGAGAGGGGTAGCATGGCATTGAATTTGAGATTGGATGGATTATCGATCATCATACAAAATTGGTCTGAAGCAAATAGTCTCTGCCTCAATGACGTTAAAACGGTTAACATTGAGTTAACGCTAAAACGGGTCAGAATAGTTTGAAGATGGCTGACTTCTACCAGTAGCCTGTGATACATCTCGTATTTTTTTGCCTCTAACCGATGTGTTCTGCATTAATTATTACCTGGATGTCTTGGACTACTTTCATGGAAATTCAGTGAGTTTGTGATTCTGTGTCGAACTGTGTCACTAACGGTCATTGCTCAATAACTCAATTTTTAATTGGAGCATATTGTGAATTTCTTTCATGAATAAACAAACATTCTCTTCTCTCTTCTTTCCTGTCAACTTGTGTGGTCAAGTCAATGTTCCGTCATTCCGCTGTCATCGGCTGCTGCTGCTGCTGCAAGGAGGAATTTGCGCTTCTCAAAATCCACAGCCTTCAGGATCTTTCGTCGACCGGCTACATATGAACTATATTTACTACACTGGTTAAGAACTGATTGTTGTACACAGAGTTGTCTATTATGTGTTTCATTGTTATTGCTACGTTATTGAATCTGTTGCATTGAATATATGCATGTTAACACACTTTACTTAACAATTACACTTCCCAACTGAGTCCCCATTATTGCCACAACACTTCTCTTTCACTCTGTTCGTTCTTAACACCAAAGATGGACTCTAAAGATGCATGCGCAAGATGTATGGTGCGAGTTACCGGCACCGACAAGGGCATACAATGCGACACTTTCGATCGCTGGTTCCACTCTGAGTGCATCAAAATGTCAGCTTCTGATTACAAACGATATGCCAATGACGAGAATCTAAAATGGCTGTGCAATCGTACTGATTGTGGATGCGACTCTACTTCTCAACTAAAACTCGATCCAGTTATTAAGGCATTATTTGATAAGATGGATTCTCTAGCCACTAAAGCTGATCTTACTCATATCTCCAACGACATCACTTATTTGCGACAGGAGATTAGCAGCTTGACTGAACAAAAGTCCCAAGTCGAACCAAGAGTAACTAAACTGGAGTCTGAAATCAAATCATTGAAGTCTGATATGGCTTCAAATATAACTGAGCACATGTCGTCCTCCACCAATGACATTTATTCTGAAATTGTCGAATGTACAGCCAGACAGTCGAACGTCATTTTGCACAACATCTCTGAGAGCTCAAGTACTCAAACCAATGTAAAAAGGACGATCTGGACCTGTTAAACAAGATCATTGCCTCATTAGATTTTCAGGTCCAGAACTTTACGTTTTTTCGTCTTGGGAAAAACTGCAATAAGACTCGTCCCATCAAAGTCATCTTACCAAGTCCCGATGACGTTAAACGGTTTTTCAAAGGATTTTCTCAGGATCTACTGGGGAATTCTGACGCCTCTCTCTCTGAAGTCACAGCACGTCATGACAGGACTCCTCACGAGCGTAAATATCTCCAGGACCTTCTTAGATCCCTCGAGTCTCGCACTAACAACGGCGAAAAGGGCCTCACTATAAAATCTCTTAATGGCACTCCTAAAATAATTCATTATCCAAAAAACGTGTAATTTCCAACGGCACAGAAACCATACACATTTATTATCAAAATTTAAATGGACTTCGATCCAAACTAGATGAATTAAGGCAATCACTAATTTCTTACATTCAGGACATCATATTTCTAACTGAGACTAACCTTATACCAAGCATCTCCAACGGCGAACTTGGCTTCAGTAACTATGAACTTTACCGGAAGGACAGAACCTCCTCCTCCAGCAACTAAATGAGCGGTCCAAAGGTCTAAAATCTTCTGAAATTGCCACTTCCACGAAATCAGAGTCTCTTTTTGTATCGTTAACCCTGAACAATTGTCAGAAAGCTCTAATTGGAGGAGTCTATATTCCCCCCAGCCAGCCTGTTGCTGCTTACATGGATTTTTCTAGCTCAGTGGAAGAGATCGTGGCACTCAACAACTTCGCTCATATCCATTTGACCGGAGATTTCAACCTTCCTGGTATCAGCTGGACTTCATCCCAGGTCGTGCTCAACCATTCCGCAATTGCGATCTCCGAGATGGCCGAGCTGCTTGGTCTATCTTGGCTGCCAGGTAAACCATTTGGCAAACGATAGAGGGGTGATTCTGGATCTCGTCTTTACTTCTTCTAGTTCAATGAAGGTCACTCGAGACGTTGATCCTCTTGTTGCTGAGGATATTCATCACCCGTCCCTAAGTATGGAGCTGGATCTTCCAGTAAAGAGAAATATACATTCTTTCCTCAGACCTGATTTGAGAAAATGCAACCTTCAAGAAGTTTTCAGCGAACTTCAAAGAATGAACATAATGTCATGGACTATGGTTGACGATGTTGACGCTTCCTTTGCCGCCTTTTATAAGACTATCGGCAACTGCGTAGTAAGGAATTCTCCTCTGAAGAAACACAGCCAGTCTTCCTTTCCCATATGGTTTTCCAAGAAACTTGTCCACATTAAAATCTTGAAAAAGATTCTTCACAAACAATTCAAGTTGACCTACGATGTAACGATTTACCGTCGATTCGCAGCCGTTAGATCTGAGTGCAAGTCATTGAAAAAAATCTGTTTCCTGCGCTATGTCAACCACGTTCAAGAAGTGCTACCATCCAATCCCAAAATATTTTGGACCTATCTTAAGGCCTGCAACAGATCTGATACAGCCCCATCAGTGATGTCCTTTGAAGACACCACATCATCTGATGATGTTTGCATTGCAAATATGTATGCTGACTTCTTCTCATCGGTTTTCGGCACCAGCCGAAGCTCTGGTCATACTGAAGAGTTTTCTGGTATTGATGCTATTTCTATATGTCTCCTTGATTATGATGATGTCCAAAGTGCCCTTACAAATCTTGATGTATCCAAGGGGCCTGGTACCGATTCTATATCGCCTGCAGTTGTAAAGTATTGCGCTGAACTCTTAGTATTGCCTCTGACTAAACTATTCAATCTATCTCTATCTAATGGCACATTTCTCGAATGTCTGAAGTTTAGTCACGTTGTGCCAATTCATAAAACAGCTTCAGTGAATGACATCGCAAATTGCAGACCAATTGCTATCCTACCGATTTTTGCTAAGATTTTTGAGAGACTTGTGCTTGACAGGTTGCAGTTTAGAGTTCACCATCTTATTACTAACAAACAGCATGGTTTTATGTCTGACCGATCTCCCGTTTCTAATATAGCCGTCTTTCAGACTCATATTATGGACGCACTAGGAGAGAGAACTCAGATCGATGTCGTTGAATTGGATTTTGCCAAGGCTTTCGATCGAGTCGACCATGTCCTACTCATCCGCAAGTTGTGTGAGTATGGGATCTGTGGACCACTGCTCAAATGGTTTGCGAGCTATCTACATGAGAGAAAACTTCAGGTTCGCTTCCATTCCGCTCTATCCAAGGAGTTCATTGCTACTTCTGGCGTACCTCAGGGTTCACACCTGGGCCCCACTTTGTTCAATATCTACATTAACGACATAACTCGAAGACTGAGCTTTAACCACCTACTCTTCGCCGATGATTTGAAACTGTATGCGAAAGTTACTACACATCAAGATGCTATTAATCTCCAGGAAGACCTGAATCGGGTAGAGGAGTGGTGCCTGGAAAATAGCATGGCTCTCAACCTCGATAAGTGTGTCTGTATCACTTTCCACCGAACCGTCTCTCCAATAAAACTTGACTATTCTCTGAGCGGCATAACATTATCAAGAGTTACTACAGTAAAAGATCTTGGAGTGACCATTACATCTACACTCAACTGGGATGCACATGTTCAGTCGGCTTGCAGCCAGACATTGCGCAAACTCGGCCTGATACACAGCATTTCACTGATATACTCTCTTTCAAGACTCTCTACTGTACCTTGATGCGCCCACATCTGGAGTACTGCTGTGTGATTTGGTCGCCACATCATAAATATTTGATTGAAGATCTGGAGAGGGTCCAGAGGTGATTTCTCAGGCAGGTGGGGCTAAGATTGGGCTACGGATACCTAGAGGTCTCTACACGCGAAGTGGCATCCCTTATCCAACTACCCGCTCTTGAAACAAGGCACTTCTACCATAATGCAATATCCCTGTTCCGCCTCGTTAACTCTACTATGGACTGTACTGGAGAGGATTTGCTTCCGGTTTCCTGCTGGCACTAGATCCCAATATCTATTTGCTAGATCCTCTGTTTCCTCATCTTACTTGGCCTACTCTACGATGCGAAGAATTCAGCTTCATGGAAACCTTCTTCCTAACCACATGGATTTCTTCGCTTCCTCATTCCTAACCTTCAAACGGAATCTCCAGACATTTATCAACCTACAACACACTGAAACCTCTGAATCACAACAAACAAACAAACACACACACACACACACACACACACACACACACACCAACACGCCTACATGCACGCACGCACGCACACGCACACATACACACACATTTGAAAATCTATAGCCTAAATTATTTATCAATTGTTATCGTTAATATTTTATTATTTTTATTTGTAATTTGCATTATTTATCTGTTATTGTATGTACTGTTTACTGTTATTATACATTTATTACGGTTATCGCCAAGTTATCTTTAAGTTGTTATTTTTGTTATTACACTCTCTCATTGTTAACTTGTTTTTAGAATTAATACTGTTATGTTACTGTTATATTTCACTCTTCTCTATGTAATTTGGTTCTGCCGTTGGAAATAAAATTTAAAAAAAAACATCAAATTTACATCAAATCGCACTAGAAATATGCTTTCTGAAGCTGACAAATTCCTTGGTGTGCACCTTGAATCTAATTTGGGATGGGAGACACATATTAGCTCTCTCGTCAAGAAAATCTTTAGCGGAATATTTACTCTCAGAGTCCTTTATCGCACCATCTCAATTTAGGCCTTGCTTACCGTATACTAAGCCTATAGGAATGCTGTGCATTCAAATACTAATGACGCACCAGCTAAGCTAATTTTTAACTAATATTTAAGAACTAGGTTTGATTTAATAAGACCCAGTGTTGTAAATACAGTTCAGAAAACCAGGAAAGACAAAACAGTAACTATGGGGGGAGTAAAACCAGAGAATTGTATATAGGGACACCAGTGTTAGTCCGGGATTACAGAGGAAAAGATAAATGGATTGAGGGAGTAATTGTTAATATTCCTATATATGTTAAAAGTTCTGTTTCCTATCTGGTTAAATTACGAAATGACTTTATCTGGTAACGGCATATTGATCAATTGATAGCCTTGCCAATTGAATCAATTGTCAGTAGTAAGGTAAACAGTAACATTAATCCTCATGACTTGTTGTTACCCAAATGTCAAGTTGGCCGTGACAGTGATCACATGATAGAAACAGCTGGTACCCCTCCTTCCACCACCCCTCTCCGCAGTCCTAGAATATCTCATTCTTCCCGTCAGACTATTTCCTCTCCACTACGTCAGTCCGTGACATCACCATCAGCTGTTCGACAACACCAAAATACCGAACGACGATATCCAGTACGAGATCATCGACCCGTATCGAAGCTGAATTTGTAAATATTCATGATATTATTAAATTTGTCAATATTTCATAGGTTACTCAAATGTTTTGTTACTTATATGCTTTAATATTATTTTGTTAAATTACATACTCATTTTAAATAAAAGCTTGTGTTAAAAAACTGTGTGTTTATGTAAAATGTACTTTGCAGTGAATTCATCGGAGAATCTTCAAACGGACTTAAAAAATTTTTGTATCATGTGAAAATATTGTATAAATTGAGAGGGAGGAAATGTAATGTATTGTATATGCATTACATTTTTTCTTATTAACATTTATATTCTTGTTCATCAATTATGTTTTTATTACAAATCATGCGTTTATTTAATAAAAGTTACATTGGCGGAGCAACTAACCAATCACATCAAGGCATCACCCCTCTCCAACAAACTAGAGCCTTTCTCTTTCACTCCATGCTCTTCCAGCAACCATGTAGTACCACATATTTCTGTGTCCGCTCCGCCGGTGTAAATTGCAAGGTCTATTCGAGTATTATTTCACTCCTTTACAAATTAATGACATTAATGGTGCAGTGCATAGAAACATTACAGTTTGGCGCCGACATTCCACTAACCTGCTCCAACCATGTCAGCGTATTACACACTATATCACCTAGTATAACAACATCATGGTCATAATTAAGTGCAAACCCATTTATTGCTACATCAAAATTCCATTTAAGTTAACATTAGATAAAAGACGAGGTTTTCCTATTATTATCGGTTTGAATTTAGTTGTATTCAGGCTTAGTCCATGGTCAGTGCACCAATTATATAACATTGTAAGATCAGCATTTAGGCGGTCAACAGCATAATTAATTTACATATATAACATTGTCTTGCAGAAATTTATTGGTTCATCTATTCCAAATATCTACAAACTAAATAACATTGCGGATATTGTTGACCCCTGAGCCACCCCTACAGGGTTACACCTCCATTCAGACAGTATACTACTTTTAGTTTTAACTATTTGAACTCTATCTACTAAATAAGAGAAAATCCATTTAAGAACTATGTCATCAAAATTATATGATTCGAGTACAGACAATAGTAGCCTATGGTTGACACACTCAAAAGCTCGACTCAAGTTCAAGAGCATAAATTGTTAACTTCCTCTGGTCTATGGCTCGTATGATATAATCACTCTTACCAGGGCAGTTTTAGTGCTGTATACAGGTCGATAACCAGACAGATATTTGAGAAGGATGTTATTTACAATGCGCTAATCTGTTTATATACAAGCTCATAAAGACTTTTCTATAGAACATACATAATATTTATAGACCTGTAGTGTATAGATTCTAAAGGACCATCAATATTTGAAAATTTCAGAATGTTTTCGCTCTTCCACAGACTACGATAAACACTGTAATTGAGTGAGTAATTGAAAATGTAACATAAAACAAATTTTATTTCATCATACACAAATTTGATGAATTTTAATGCTATTTCATCATTTCCCACTGCATTAGAGGAAATCTCACTATTAATTAATTCTACAGTAACATTAGTAAAAAATCAAAATTATTCTGAGTCTCTCCTGGTTCTCCCTTACTCTTTTAACACTCAATCAGGTTATTGTCTATACCATTATTAACACCACAAAAATAATGATTAAGGCCGTAATGTAAAAAATTTGATTGAAATATAATAAATAACAATAGGGTTTTTTTTCCTACCAGCACTCTGACTATTTAAAACCTTCCATAAGTCTTTATCTGGCTTTTTTCCTCTATTAATAAAACAAAATGTCGCTTCCTCGCATCTCTCTGTAACCTCTTAGTTCTATTTCTCAACCGTCTGTACTTTTCCCAGTCCCCCACATTTTTAGACCTCACATAACGCTTACATTAAGAGTATCTTTGTGCCATTAACCCTTTCGGTTCTTCATCTATCTAAGGACAAGACTTTCTTTTCTTACGGATACATCGCTCAGGTACAAATGTATCAATCAATTCCAACTATCTCTTCTCAAACATATTTACCATTTCATCAATAATATTAATACTATACACACAGCCCCAATCCGCATTTAAACAATAATGTTTTAACCCTTAAAGCGCCGTAAGCGCATATGCGCGCGAGGATCGACTTTGCTCTGAACGCCGTAAGCGCGTAGACGCGCAATATACTTGTTTTTACTATTTTGCACTGTTAGTTCAGAGTTTGTCCGCTAGACTGTGAGGGGTGTATGTTACAGTAGTGTAGCGGGGCTGTGCCACATCACGTGACAATCTTTGTGTTTAACGATTGATACTGAAACCGGTTTTTGTTGAACAGCTGGCAGTTTGGTAGTATTGCTCAACGCCGCAAGCGCATTTATGCGTACGTCACTGCCTCGCCGCGCGCCGGGCAGCTCTTGTGTTCTTCTTCATATCCTGTTGAAGCAGTGCGAATAGTTGATCGGTAAACTACTGTGTAGTTTTATGTGTTATATGATCATCTTTTTATGAAAGTTATATATTTATAAACTTTTGAAATAAACAGTTTCTTGAATGGCGATAAAAAGTCTTTTTTTCCTCGTAGAAATATTTTTACTCCTTATATTTATAATTATGTATTTTAGCTCTTGTTCCGAAATTCTACATTTATGTTTATTTTTTTTATTTAGGCTTGTTTTTACTCCAATAAGTGTTACAATATTTTATTTACTTCCATAAACATCTGAAAACCATTTTGTAATTATTATAAAAATAACACCCGTTAAAACACTAAGAATTTGGAAAATATTTGGTTTTCAAATTTTTGGCATGTAAATTTAATTTTTTTATTATAACTTTGTATTAAATATGTAATATACTTATTTTCTAGTTCTATTCTAGTACATATAAGCACGCAATGTCATCATTGATATACATAATAATAAAAAGAAACAGTAAGCATTGGGTAAAATTTATAAAGGAGCTGGAACGCTACATAGTAAAATCATGTGTATTTTGGGCAATAAATATGATAAAAGATATTTTTTTGCAGTTTCTGTTTTATTTTGTCACCTAAAAAAAAGAAATTAAAATTAGCGTTGAGAAAATCAAATTTTAATTTTTTATAATAAATGAGCGCTAAACCAGAGTTTAGCTGAAACTGTTTGGCGCTTTAAGGGTTAAAATAATATTATCCACATACTTAAAATCTCTTACAACTAATCTGATCTCATTTACATCTAACTTAATCCTTAGATTTAATTGTACATAAATCAATTCATGGTAAAAAATCCCTGAAACAGCCAACTGTCGATGTTGGTTTAATAATATATGTAAATTAAGAGTTTCAACTTGATTCAACAATGCGATTCTTTCATCAAAAATTATATTAAAGCTGAGATCAGTATTAAATTCTCCTAAAAACAATAAATTATCATGTGTGGACAATAAATTTGCAATAAGATTGTTAGATGTTTTTGGGGGGTGATGTACTGCACATAAGAGCAATTTCCAGACACACGTAACTTCCAACTATATAGTTCTTACTATATCTGGAGTCGGATGAGGCTATTATTCTATAACTAAGATTAATTCTAAGATACATACAATACCATCTCCATCTTTTCCTTCTCTGTCATGCCATATTTATGAGAGAGAGAGGGAGAGAGAGAGAGAGAGGGGGGAGATATTTTAAGTTTCAATACACATAGCATCAGTTGAGAAGCGTGATATTCTGTTATCTCTCGTATGCTATTTGCTTCTTTCACTTATTTTTTAGTTCATTTCTAAGAAATCAGTTTGTCTGGGCACGAGGCCAGATGCTCCTTTAACTCTCATCTGCACTTCGGTTGCCTTTTGGTTGTTTTTCCCTGTCAATGGTTATTTAGACAGTATTTCTGTCGGGGTTTGGCTAATTTTTACCCATAAACTCCGAAAGTTGCTCAGTTATTAGTACTATGACAATGTCCTTATGAATGGGTTGTAACTTACCAAACATACTCTTAGACTCTGCGTTGAATTAGCTACATAATGATTACTTCCGAATTATTGGAACTTATTTCATTGCTGGATTTACTGGACAAATGCGCATGTTGAAAACTCGTAGTCCAATCACCGAAGTGTAATAGCAAACATACTCCAAAAGCAAAACACTGCAGTAGGAAAAAACATAAAAAAGAATGAAGAACACTAAGAATATTATAAATGTAGAAAAAACTGGGAACATAGGAAGAATGAAAGCAATAGTAAAATAACTGACTTAAAGCCTTGACTTTTATTCATATTAAATTAAAGAAAAATAGCTCAGAGGAAGGGTGGAGCACTTGCAAGCTAATACTGAAGGTTCTGTAAATCCTAAGAAAGTCCCTTACAAAATTTTCCATTCCTAGAAATATTATATTTTTACGAAAAATTTATAATTATTTAAACATTTAACGTGTGAGTACTTTGTAAGCGCAGCGAGAGCCAGTTTCAAAATACCGATTTAATGAGGCATATTGGCTTAAATTTAATTGATTTTTCTTGGCTTTAAAAAATAAAATATTGTGTATAGTGTGTGTTGAATAGTTCAACACCTAAATATTGTGTGTATAGAAAGTTGCTATGTGTAGTGTATTGGTGGTTCTTATGTATCAAACACCGCTGCGGAATAGTACTATTATAATGTTAACCTTTAATTCTCTCATTGAGACAAGGTGATGACAATATTATCTGATTCCTACTATACAAAAACCCACACCCTTGCATATTAAAAGCATACATTTTAACTCTCTTCACATAATACAATGGGTATAAAATGTAGGACTTTGCAGTTTCCGCAAGTTTAGGTTCGACATTTACCAGGGTTTGTATAAATTTTTGCCCAGATTTATACTTTAAATCAAAAATACTATGCACATGTGGCTAGTGCTATTTATAACAAAGTAATGACATATATCTTGGAAGCAACTATCAAATTCCCTACATACTTTTCAATAAAACTGTCTGTTTTACAGAAGAAGATTAAATCCGGTGCAGTAGTTGATTAAATAACTGTTTGGTTGTAAAATACGTTTCAAAAGTAAGAGTGTAACCTATATTTTATTAATTATAAATGAGCCTGGACTTTCGTATGTATTTTTTTACGGGTATAATGAGATCCTCCTACAGGTCCATGAGAACGGGAAGAATACGGATAAAAAGGAGATTAGCCTCTCATTGAAACAAACTTGATATACTTATAAAGTATTATACATTTTGTATGAGTTTAAACCTAAATATGTATATGCACCCCCTTCCATTTCTCTAAACAAACAGCAGTATACGCATAGGAATGTGTACAAAAATTCGATAAAGGTTTTTGTACTGTCTTTCATAAATGTATAGTTAGTAGTTTAAAATAAAAGTAGAAGACCGAAAACTTCTAAAACATTTATTGCTAAACAAAGTATACAGGTGCAAAACTCCGTTAAATTTTGGAAAAATCGTATGTTTTCACAAAACAAATACACAGTAAATTTCTGAACCTGTGACAAGTTAAAAATTGTGTGATTGTATATATCGGTGTCACTCTCACACAATCTAAAAAAAATAGGGTAATTTATACAGATCTGTTTAAATAAGCCCTCTAGAATCGTAGAAATATCTCAATTTTTATATTTCGATACACTCCTGTGAATATTTGAACGCTTGTCATATTTACATACACGCCACATCTATCGCTTATATTGCTACTGTGTGATTCCGTCTCTGAATTATTATATTCTGCCATTTGGCGCAGACACTTTTTTAAAGTTGAATACGTGTTATACTTAAATTGGAAATAATGCCGCCAATCCGTTAATTACGTGAAAATGTCTTAATCTACGATTAATTTACGTCAGTATAAAAACTCTTGAAAACCTTTGAATTTTATTATAATATTTTATTTTGCAGCGCATCATACTAGTACATATGATTAGTGCGTTTTAACCATTTAAACATTTAACATGTACTGTAGTATATTATTTATATTGTGTTTATGTGTTAGTTTAATTATATACCTGAAGTTACTTATAATGTTTATATCGCCGAACGATACAGGTGTCTATAAAATACTGTTATATGCACAAAAATAAAAGAAAGACAAATTGGGTGGATTTATTTTGATAAGTATGATGTCATAACATAACTTGGAGGGGTTTAAATTCCGCAACAGGCTAGATTGGAGCACCGACCTTGATGCAAAGCACATGCGATTGTACCCAAGGTAGATAGAGAGTATTTAAGAATTCCAAAAGGAAATGCACATACCTGGGTTGCAGAATCCATAGATTCGTACATCATGCACTGGGTTGGAAGCTTCCCCAACATAAAATGGTCCATGTATTTAGGTGAGTCATTTACTTGAAGGTGGTTAGCCATTTTCTTCAACCATGAAGTGCAATCCTTGCCAGATTGCTGCATTATTAGCTATACCCTTTCCAAAAACCCGATCAGATTAGGTGACAAGTATCGTATAGTGTAATTCCATAAAACATGGAAGGAGAAATAAGTCTATGGTAGTACATTTAAATAAGGGTGTACGACAGTGATTTTATTTAATTTCGTAGCCAATATCTATTGGTGGACATTTCGTACAAATACAGTAATCAATGTGCGTACTTCAGGACAATCTATGTTGGTACCGAGGAATATATAATTTAAATTAAAAAATTTTTACATTTTTTAACTTTTTGAGTATGTGTGTTCATTTACTAATGAAAAATATAATATTAAAGTTAGAAATATTATTAGTCATTTTTAAGATATGTAGTTATTATTTATAACTCTATCAATTGTTATTCATGAAGTATTTTACTATTGTTATAATAATAATTTGTCGCTAATTAGATAATTTTATTGTTAAATATAATTTTGTTACCAGAAGTAGTTTTTATGCTTTAGCATAAATATAGTGAGACAATTCACATACCACATTTCTTGAGGTAGTACATTGGTGGTGTTTGAGAATTGTTTAATGCAATTACCATTTAATTACTGTAAAACACGCAAAGTATTCAATTAACCGCTCAAATGAAACAACTCTGTCAAGGATAAGTGATTCTAACAAACAGAACAAAGAAGCGAGAACGTTAACATGGAACTATAATAATCTATGTACGCGACTCGGCTCCGCAAAGGAGTCGCATGGCCAAAAACTTTTTTTATCAAAAAATTTGTTTATATATATTATTAGTCTCCATTTTCTGTACTTTCAAAAAAATACCACATTTATATAATTACGATATACATAAGTACAGAAGTTTGTCAAACATTATTAATTTTGTATCGCCTACCACAGTTTAGCGGCGTTCCATTTATTTCATATGGTATATGTTTTCTATGAAGTTTTTTTGAGCTTACTCTATGGATCTACTGCTCTTAAACTGTACCTTGCTATTACATTTACAAAACTTTGATAAACAGTTGTTTGTGTTTACGTCTGTTTTGTTTACATTTATAACAGTGTTTTGTTCTGAAGTGAGTAAGAGTTTATAGTGAAATGTTTCATATTTGATTCGTTTTTTTTAAATGCCATGTATTTTGAAAGCGTTTCAGAAGAGACAAAAACAATTTTTCGGGTTGAGTAAACGTAAGTTATCTGACAATGAAAGTGTAAATTTAGTGAATGAGCCTGGTCTATCTAGGCCTAGTCCTCTTCCTTCCACTCCAGATTCTGCTAATCCTAGTGTAACTAAAAAATAAAGTTCTTCTACGAAAAAATTAGGACAAAGTCTGAATATTTATGATCCATTTATTGAGGAACCAGGTCAGTGCTATGACATTCTAAATATCAAATATCTGAGGACTTTCTAAAACAAATAGCAATTTGATCAAAATGTGGAGAAAGATTGGCCTTTGGTTCATCTAATAGGCTAGGCCTTAGTCTAAATTTATTAATGTACTGGATGTGGATTTGAACTATCTGAGCATAATTATAAAAGGAAAAACACTGAACCACCAGAGCTAAACACCAGGCTAGTATATGGGTTTAGACGTATTGGTAAATGGGAGGAGGCAGCAAAAACAGTTTGCGGTGTCATGAATTTGCCTAACACCCGGCATTTGAACATTATAGTAAAAGGCTTTGCAAAGCAGTCAAAGAGTTTGTACACAGAGTTTTAAAAATGTTGTGGAAGAAGCTTTGTGTGGGGTTGGATGGTACATGGCAGAAACGCGGTCACAGATCTCTGAACGGTGTGGTTACGGCATTAAATATCAACACAGGCAAAGTTATAGATGTGAAAATAATTAGTAAATATTGTAGATGCAAGGGCAGGCTTGAAAGGCAACATGATTAAAATTGCATTGCAACTATGAGGGGTTTAGTGGAGGGATGAAAATACAATGAGTACAAGATATATTTTCGGAATCAAAATAAAAGTACGGGGTAAAGTTTAAATATTATTTAGGAGATGGCGATAGTGCAGCTTTTCCTGCAGTTGAAAAGCTTATGCCTTATGGTCCTGTCCTAAAAGTACAAAAACTAGAATGTGTAGGGCATGTACAAAAGAGAATGGAGCACGCTTGAATAACTAAAATCAAAATTGTCAGGCAAAAAGCTTGCGGATGGTAAGACAGTTGGAGGTCGTGGTCGGTTGACGGATATTGCCTTAATGGACATCCAGAAATACTATGGGCTGGCCATTCGAAGGAACACCTCTAATGAAGAAGAAATGAGACGTGCTGTATGGGCAGAATTCTTTCACCTGTGTTCAAAAAATTTGACACCTTTGTACAATCTTTGCCCTAAAGGCCATGACAGCTGGTGCAAATACCATAGGGCGAAGGCCAATAATGAGCTGTACTATCATCTTCCTAAAGAGGTCATGGATGAAATAAAACCCATTTTTAGGAACTTGGCTTCACTAGATCTCCTAAGGAAATGCCTACATGGGGGCACACATAATCCTAATGAATCAATGAACAGCAAGATAAGGTCGCGGGTTCCTAAAAATACATTTGTTTTGAAATTAACAGTGGTACTTGGTGTCTATGAATCTGTGGCATTTTTTAATACAGGAAACATGATAAGGTGTCAAGTTCTAAAACAGTTAGGGTACAATTTGGCAACAATTTGGTCATGTTGGCGAAAAATTAAGATGAGCTAACGATCAAAAAAAGGGAAAAGGCCATCGAAGAATTGGAAAAAAAAGTGTCGGCAGAATACCGCAATGGCCAAGCTGAGGTTAGAGGGGCAGTTTGAAGAGGAGGAGAGTGCAGACAACCCTGCATATGCTTCTGATCACTACTAAATGTAAGTTAGTACCATTTATTTTGATACCATACTTTAAATGCGTTTTCTGAAAAAAAAAAATTATTTTTTGCGTATAAATGTAAATGTTTTCTCAGGAACCATAATAGATAATGTCACACAGTGTTTTTTATTGTTAAGTGGATAATTCTGCACATATTAAATACATATAACTGAATATAACTGTGTAGTTACTTATTTACAGTAATTTTATACTTATTTAAAGTGTATTTTATTTAAGATTTTAAAAAAATTTGTCAAGGGCTCATTTTAAATCATTTTTTAAAACCCTGTTCTCAACTTGTGTAGGTTTATACAGGGTGACCGCCGGGAATCGGACGTTTTTGGAATTGCTAGTACATGCTCAGCCAAGATGGGAGAGGGGGAGAGTGTGGTGAATGATTTCGCTATACAATGCCATTTCAGTAGCCATGGAGCAGTGGACAGTGGAGCATACGACGCGTATGTGCAAAATGGCGAATCTTTTACAACGGTACAACGGATTTTTCGCACTCATTTCAACCTTGGACGCCATGGTACGGTTCCTACCCGCAATACTATTCTCAGGTGGGTTCAAAATCTGAGAACGACAGGAGTTATTTTAAAGAAAAAATCTCCTGGCCCAAGGAAGACCGTAAGAACGCCGGAAAACGTCGAGAGGGTGAGACTAGCCCTCATTCGGAGCCCAAGTCGTTCAGCAAGAAGACATGCAAGTGAACAAAGGTTAAAGCGTGAATCAGTGCGGAAAATTTTGCAAAGTGATTTAAAATTTCATCCCTATAAAATGTGTGTTGTTCAGAAGCTATAGGAAAGAGATTACGCTCAGCGAGAGGACTTCGCCGTTCACATGCAAGTGTTGCTCGAAGATAATGACAGCACAATAATCATTATGAGTGATGAGGCACATTTTAATTTAAATGGAGAAGTCAACAAGCATAATCCTGTCTAGAGGTCTAGACAGAAATGAACACGTTTATTTTCAACAAGATGGTGCCACACCGCATACTGCTCGCTTGTCAATGGCTGTGGTCCGTCGGATGTTTCCAGGAAGGCTCATTTCCCGTTTCAGCGACATCCAGTGGCCCCCAAGGTCACCAGACTTGACGACTTGTGACTTTTTTTGTGGGGGTACCTCAAATCACGAGTCTACAACAACAAACCTCGCACCTTGGCAGAGCTAAAGGATGCAATCAAGACCAAAGTGGCAGCAATTGATCAAGAGCTTCTCGAACGTGTACATGCGGATTTTCTTAAAAGGTTAGAAACCTGCATTCAAGAAAAAGGACACCATCTATTTGACGTTATATTCCATAAGTAACATTGTTTTTAAATGGCATGTAATTACAAATATTTCTATGTAATAAAATAAGTTTTACGTTAAGAAATAAGTGGTTTATGTTTATTTAAAAAACGTCCGGTTCCCGCTGGTCACCCTGTATAAGGAACAACATCATTTTTAAATTGTGGCTCGATGTATTACGGTTCTTGAGATATAGGCACATACTGTAAAGTATACTAAATTAACATGGGCAGGTATTGACCATCCGACTTCCCTTAACGGTCCTGAGTCCTGAGGGTTCGCTTAGATGTATATCCTTGAGCTATTACAAGATCTGTTGGGTTTTCCGGTTGACGGCGTTGCATTGGTTTCTAATAGAACAACAGTTCTGTTATACGTCGATGCGGCATTGTCAGATTTCCGAGCGGCGGTGTTGCCATTTAGAGCTCCAGCATTTCTCTGGATGTTTATCAGGCTATCACACTAAAATGATTGTCTACCACGAAGCTATATTATTGTTCAAAGTCTATTATAAGTAAGTTGAGAGATTCTTATAATAGACTGATTCATTATTAACGTTTGTCTTGATTTTACCGCCACCTACCATCCAGTACTTACTTAGTTGTTATGCCTCCAAACAGGTTCAGCCTTGGGGGATGTATTTTCTGTCTATTCTGTCTTTCTTTTGGAACAAAAATATTTTATAAAATTTTATATAATATAAAGTTATTTAATATAAAATATTTGTATTAAATATTGTAAAAGGTTTCTAATTTAAATTGTGTTTGTGAGTTCGAGTTGAATACAGATTTTCAGGCGTTTATGACATCTCGATGTTTTATTGTTATTTACAAAGCTAACCCTTTATTAAAAATTAAAATATTGGTAAAAATGATAAAAATTGGTATATAAATAAAGAAGAGATTTCAAACTCTTATGGGCTTTCAAACGGGATGGTATTAATCAAAAGAGTTTTGTTTAGCTAAATTACGACAATCATCGAGATTCACATACCTTTAAAATACCTTAAAGTTAAGAAAATACTCCTCAAAATTAACAAATTTTATAACGCAATCTAGTTGGAAATGAACTTTGATTACAAATTTCGGTTAATGGATCCAACTAAATTTTGTATTGGGTTTGGAATATTACTAGTTTAGGCAATATTCTAAACTTTATCGATATTAAAATGTAAATATTTACAAAAGTACAAGCCGAATTACAATATTTTGTCTCAGGCGGCATTAAAAAAAATCGGCTATTATTGTTGAACATTGTTGAAACTGGTGTAAAGAGTATAAAATTGCACAACCACAGTAAATTTTTGAAATACTAAATTATTTTACTTGTTATGTTCTTATGTAGGGCCATTCAAATTGGTTTAAAAAATAGTTGTTGGGGGAAGATTCAATAAAATGTTTTTAGATATGGTTATAGAAGGAGAAGTACATTTTTGAAATACTAAATGATTTTACTTGTTATGTTCTTATGTAGGGCCATTCAAATTGGTATAAAAAATAGTTGTTGGGGGAAGATTCAATAAATTGTTTTTAGATATGGTTATACTAGTGCTCATATTAGTTTAGGCCAACAAAACAGTGTTAAATGTCAAACAGATTTACGTTCTCAATTTTAATCGTACAATCATGTGAACTCAAATTTTTAATACACGCTAAACTATGCATTCAAATGACTTTTATCTGTTTTAAATAGATTTATTGACTTTCAGTCAACACATTTTAAAGCTAATTCTTAAAATATTAAAATATATATACTTAAAAAACTAAAAACAGTTTTTTGCCTATTGATCCCATCTTTAAATTCGTCCATTATTATATATTTGTCCCTTATTTTATGACTAAAAATAAGTCGTTGAAGTTAAAATTTGTTATCTTCAGTAAATAAATACATTGTAAGGCTGTATACTTTAAAGTTATGTAAAAATTATATACTTAAAAAACTAAGAAAACATTAGGTGCCTACTGATTCTATATTTAAATGAGTTATATTTGTCCATTATTGTATGACCAAAAAAAGTTATTTAAGTTAAAATTTGTTATCTTCACTAAATAAATACATCTAAATTATTGTAAGGTTGTATGTAAGGATCATTTAAACTAATGAATAAGTCAGTAGACAAATAATTACTGTCCACAAAGTGTTTGCAGCTTGATGACAAGCAATAGTACGGAATATATTTAAGTAATATACAACATTCACTAAAATGCCTTACCTACAGTATTTTAAACACGTTCCGATCTGAAGTTTGCACTTCTTTGTTACTGTTTTATTGAGTTGACAAGTTGACACATCTCACTAACGAGTTTCAATACTACATTGACAAGTGTTGTAGTGTTATTCTGAGGTAGTAATTATATTGCCAAACATAATAGTACTGTTTAGAATTTGTGGCCAAGTACCATCGTTTTTTTACAATAACTGACATTAAACACAACCACTTTTATATCTATGTAGAGTGTTGGGTTTTATTAGAATGCCTAGACCTTACGTCTACAACATCCTGGGACCAGTTATGACTCAAGTTTACAGATGGTGGGCATGTCTACCTATATACCCATCTCCAGATAGCAGAGGTCTACCGGTTCAAGGTAGTAGTTATTTCTGGTTCGGGTCAGCTGTTATTGTTATTCTCTTTGTATTAGAAATTATTGTTATTCATCTAGACAATAAAGTACCAATTTATTTTAGAGTGAGTATGACTATAGTTTGTGGTTTAACGGCAGTTATGGTACTGAGTAGCAACATCCAAAGCAGAAGAGGTTTGTTCCGTAACATCATTAAGAATCTTTGCAAATTTGACGATACGGCATCTAGCCTCCACAAATCAGAAAACACTTGGCTTTTATACACTTTACCATGCTTTAGCTTTGCAGTGCTTGCACCTGTGATTGGAGTGTTCTTCCAAAGGATAATACAAGCTGGCACGAGTAGTCGTCTAGAAGTTGCTCTGGTTATATTCAATGTGTTTGTGTGGCTGATTGAATTTATGATTTGCCAAACAGCGGTACAAATTAGGATCAGATTCAAAATGGTTAATGTAGCTTTGCAGCAACTGGCAAACACAGGAACCTCGCCTAATTCAATCTTCACCATTGTCAGACCTCAAGGTAAGTAATATTGACTTTTTGTGATTTAAATGTAAAAATAACAATACATTTTACAGAGTAAAATGAGGATTTCCGGCTACTGTTAAAATTAAATACGTTGTGGGGATTGATAAGACGTGAACCTTATTTTAAGATATTAAGGTATTAGAATCAGACAATTTACTGTTATTTGAAATTCACTTTGTTAACAACTTGAAATCTAGTTTTAGTTTTTTAATATAGGACACGTTTTATAAAATAACGTTAAGTGCTATTTAACGCAAATTAGTAAATTATTGATACACATATACATAGCATATACTGAGTCTAGGTTTATGTGTGTAGTGAGAGCAAACTAGAACGTGTAATCCAGAAGACTTACAAGGAATTTATTTGTAAAAAAATACAAAACTAACCATACAAACGGACTTTTTCGTTTTCGTTCCAACCTTTGAAATAAGAAAATTTATTGATGCGTTTTCAGATTAGAGACTATTGAACCGGACCCAAAGATTGCGATTTATGTCAATTATAAAAATGATGACTAGTTGTCCAAATAAATACTTATAGTCCCTTTATTGAATCAAAAGTAGGTGTTTACATTACATTATAACAATACGGAATCATGAATTACTATATATACTGTATCAACTACATATTTATACATCTACGAAGTGCAGATAAATAATTTCAGCGTCAAATTAGGTAAATAATCAAACAACTATGTCACGGAAATACGCCTCTGTTACGCTTATTAATTGATTTCATATGGGTTTCTTTTTCTTTTAAAGGACCTATTTCCACACAATGAAGCCTGAATGGCTTTTCCGCACACCAGTTGTATACCAAAAGTACAATTATTTTAAGATTTTAGCAGTTCTACAAATCGCCAAAATCAACCGAACAAGTAGGTCCTCCTTGGGAAATTAAACACTCTTGTCCAGACTACCAAAGATGTCGTAACCCTTCTTCTTTAGTGCTGCAGGACAGTCACATAGCAGTTGTTTGCAGTTTCCTCCTACCCGTTACATATTTTACATAGCGGATCCTACCGGAGACTCTGTGAAGATGACTCCTTACCCGGTAACTAGATGCATAGCCTGAGAACACACTGATCTACTTATGAGAGAGGATCAGACACGGTGGAGAAGGATACAATACGACCATTATTGCTCATCCTAAGACTAGAATCCAGTACGAGCATTACAGCATTAAATGATGCCTGATTTCCTGTAATATATTTCTGAGACTAAGATGGCCAAGGCATCAGCTCTTTCGTTTACAAAACTCCCGAACCGAGCAAACAGTCACATTGTTAATTATTCCAGTGGAAGAGTTTGGAGTAGAATACACAGGAAACCAACGTCTTTGAAGCTGCTTGCTATCTGTGTAAATGCTTATCTTATTACTCCTATACCGGAAGCAAAAATACTCACGAGCATATTCCATAATGATTGCGATTTCTGCCTGAGGAACTGTGAGAAAAGGATCTATAGTGATCACCTATTCCCTACATATTATTAATTCCACAATCCAAGTTCATATGCTATTACTTGTTGTAGAGCAATGCTTAAGCCTTTCAAGCTCCGCAGGTGAAAGATGTTTCTTTCCCTATGAACAAGTCGCGCTGAAGTTATCAAAAATTTGAATGGTTCGTCGAAGGACACTCTTTGAGATATTTGATAGAGGCCATGTGTAAAGCAATCCCATGAATCAGAATTCTAATTTTGCATTGGTCTCTATTACTGCTCGAGGATGACCCAATTACCACCTTTGATGACAGTTGGCTTTCCTCCTTGCCATAGTCCGAATGAAAATATCCTGGTGCTCGAGTTTAAGACGTCGGTTTAGAGCTAGGCCCGGCGCACTTTGGAAATGCCCCAGTTATGTCAATGCATGCTATTCTTTTGATATTAGCCAGACTAGCTACCACCATCCTGGCCTCCATTTTTGGCTACAGGATGATAACCCTAAACATTAATGCAGGTGTAAACACAGAGACGTAAAGCCAATACATAAGCCTTAACTTAGGTGTCAAAGAATTACGTATCATACGAACAAATAGCATCAAGGACCATTTCCCTCTCAAGCAACTCTTTCCAGATCGGGCCACCAGTTCAGACCCTACCAAGTATGAGATACCGTACCTCATATATTATCTGGATGAAAGAGCTTTTCAATAAGAATAAACCCATACCCTTCAATTGAACACTTTTTGAAAAAGGCAACTACGGCAGCCTTGATGGTGTTAATACTAAGGTACATCCCATCACACCAGTTTCCAATCTTGTTCAGGGCATCATGGGTCAGTTCAGTTACATTTGAGTTGGACTTACAACTAAATAGAATCACAATATCATCTGCATACTGTTGCGTGAAGACACCACTACGGATTCTACAGAAGGAAAGAAAGTACGTGACCCTGGTGGCTGCCCCTCGCAGTCCTTGCACAGATGCTCGCCCCTATAAGATTGATATTATCCACCTTAAACGTGAGCAGAGCCATTTTCAAGATATATATCCAACCATAAATACCACGTCTCAAGGTATTTACAATTGCCTGTGAGGCTGTGTTTTAAAAGGCTCTTTTAATGTCCAATAAGACACTTATGGTATTTATTTCGCTGCTATCGTCGTCTAAATCTTGCATACTAAGTGATACAGGACATGATATTTATGGAGCAGGTATGTTGATTTAGATGAAGAAGAGCCTCCAAAAAGGATCACTACCAAACAAACTTATTAGTCATCTTCTTCATTGTTTTGAGAAGAAAGGAGGACATGAGTTTTGGCTTAAAGAAATTTATTCATTATGAATACCAATCTGTATAATCTATGTGATTATATTTAAGGTCCATAGAGACCCTGAACAGTCTACAGTGTCGGGGAAAAAGAAGGTACAACCCCTGCTGTAAACAAACCGGTATTAATCCGTCCCACCAGGAGCCCACTCAATAATTCATGCCAAACTCCATTGCGACTGCGTAGCACGGCCTGCAGGTCACCTTCTATAGCGAAGTGGTTGATTCTTGTCATTAGTGATACCGTCCACAATGTGTATGCCATAATAACTATTAGAACAACCTCAATCATATGCAAGCCGTATATCTGATTAATCAATCCGTCATTCGCCCCCACAAACAAAATGTAGGAGCATTACACACTTTCGTAATCACTAGTCTAAGGGATATGACACGTTTCAGAAGCGATTGTTCTCTGTTATTTGGTTCGTTTTGAACCATACCTCCCTATGAATATAAGCATCGTAGGTAAAACCCATTTAATACGATGCTTTTCACGTTGTTGCTTACATCAATTCATGCTTTGGCAATATAGACATTTAAACTAACAAGTTTAAGCCCTCTCACAGAAAGTCCCGATAACTTACCCTTACAAATCCAGAGCTACGTGATATTCTTTCTACTGAAAATGTCTACAGAACACAGCTGAAACTGCTTTACTGTGCTGCAGACTGACCTGAAGAAACTTGATCTCAATTATCAGCCGCCAGCTGACAACACGTCCTCAGCTAGAGTTTCTTTTCTTTTCAGTATCCATACAAGACCAAGAGTATCGAGGACGTATCAGGCTCAGCCGGGCAAATCCCCGCATTACCTGGTAGAGCTATTGACACTTGTGGGGGGGGGGGGGCAAGTACCAAGAGCTTCGTTCCTGACGAACTACCCCTGGATCATGCATCCTTTGGGAACCGACCAGTCAAGACTGGCCAAGTTGGAACTCGTACTCCGAGCCGCAGAGTTGACTTTCGTAGCACTAGTCTAGATTCAAGGGTTCAGTACAAGCAGGGGTTTTACTCGAAATACTCAGTGCTCTCGAGTGATATTAGAGGGGTTTTCACCCCTGGGGACGTACTTTCCCAGGTAATCACCCGAACTGAGTCAGTCCATCCCTTCCATCCAAAAAACGAATCTCAGCCAGTGTATCAGAGACATGGTCAGAGACAATCCTTACTTTCTAGGACATTCTGTCAAGAGGGCGACTGCAATAGGCATATTTCTATTAAATGTACCAAAAAACACGTTTTTGCTAAGGATTTGAAGTACTTTCTCAACATTATTCACTTTGTTTGTTTTGTAACACCTTGTAACAAAAGAATTTAAAATAATAACAAGAAATTATTAGTCTTCGAAACGTTTATACTAAACGTCTGCATTAAGCGCCCTCTATCATCTTTCATTACCGGGGTCACTTCAGGTTTTTGTGAGCGTAAAGTTAGATCAGGCAGAATATAAAATATTGTGCAGCGGAGCTCCTAATTTCTTAAGACACACCAACTTTTTTATTAGCTTTTTAGAAAGAATTCATAATTGCAATGAGTTTATAGCTAATTTATCATTATTTTTATACATATTTTTAGAGTAAAAGCTGTTGTAAATCTGACTAAGAATTTATTATTTCACCAGTTGCTTAGAAACAATTTTCAGTTTAAGGTCTCAACACTGCCTGAGTTAAATTAAACAATTATTAAACTCATAAGCCATTGAATTGCAGCATCGTAGGTTATTATGTCTTTAAATTGAGGTCATCCATGATCGTTGCGAAAATTGTTTACAGCTAAGTAACTTACTTACACTAAAGCGAAGTATACATGGAACACATCTCATACTTTATTGTCCCACTGGCTGTTTTTACAGTTAAGCTAAACTTTATTTAATGCATATTTATAAAATGCTGTTTAATGTTTTTTTTTTGTTTTGTTTTATCTTCTTCAGAAATGCTACCTTGGCATTGAATTCAACAATTCTAAAATTAATATATTTTGAAATGAAAAATATACACTAATACTCTGGAACAATTATTATTGATGGAAAGCTCCTTATTTATTAGCAGTAAAAATCTCTGACTACTAAAAAAAGACAAAGCACAGAATCGACCTAAACTTTACCGTATCTCGTTCTACAATGACTACAACTAAGGATGAAATAAAAAATAATGAAAAATGTGCTATAAGGAATTTTTAGGCACAAGCATATAGTACTCCAGACAAATAAATTATTTCACTAAGCAAGCTGATATATAAATATAAAAAAGAAGACTCCCACAGTATGTTGAACATGAAAGTGCAAGAATTAATATCTCTTTTCGTGAATGCATTCCCACGCGGTCTGATTACCTTTCTTATATTAATCAGTATCATGATTAATATAAGAAAGGTAATCAGACCGCGTGGGAATGCATTCACGAAAAGAGATATTAATTCTTGCACTTTCATGTTCAACATACTGTGGGAGTCTTCTTTTTTATATTTATATATCAGCTTGCTTAGTGAAATAATTTATTTGTCTGGAGTACTATATGCTTGTGCCTAAAAATTCCTTATAGCACATTTTTCATTATTTTTTATTTCATCCTTAGTTATAGTCATTGTAGAACGAGATACGGTAAAGTTTTAGGTCGATTCTGTGCTTTGTCTTTTTTTAGTAGTCAGAGATTTTTACTGCTAATAAATAAGGAGCTTTCCATCAATAATAATTGTTCCAGAGTATTAGTGTATATTTTTCATTTCAAAATATATTAATTTTAGAATTGTTGAATTCAATGCCAAGGTAGCATTTCTGAAGAAGATAAAACAAAACAAAAAAAAAACATTAAACAGCATTTTATAAATATGCATTAAATAAAGTTTAGCTTAACTGTAAAAACAGCCAGTGGGACAATAAAGTATGAGATGTGTTCCATGTATACTTCGCTTTAGTGTAAGTAAGTTACTTAGCTGTAAACAATTTTCGCAACGATCATGGATGACCTCAATTTAAAGACATAATAACCTACGATGCTGCAATTCAATGGCTTATGAGTTAATAATTGTTTAATTTAACTCAGGCAGTGTTGAGACCTTAAACTGAAAATTGTTTCTAAGCAACTGGTGAAATAATAAATTCTTAGTCAGATTTACAACAGCTTTTACTCTAAAAATATGTATAAAAATAATGATAAATTAGCTATAAACTCATTGCAATTATGAATTCTTTCTAAAAAGCTAATAAAAAAGTTGGTTGTCTTAAGAATTAGGAGCTCCGCTGCACAATATTTTATATTCTGCCTGATCTAACTTTACGCTCACAAAAAACCTGAAGTGACCCCGGTAATGAAAGATGATAGAGGGCGCTTAATGCAGACGTTTAGTATAAACGTTTCGAAGACTAATAATTTTCTTGTTATTATTTTAAATTCTTTTGTTACAAGGTGTTACAAAACAAAGTGAATAATGTTGAGAAAGTACTTCAAATCCTTAGCAAAAACGTGTTTTTTGGTACATTTAATAGAAATATGCCTATTGCAGTCGCCCTCTTGACAGAATGTCCTAGAAAGTAAGGATTGTCTCTGACCATGTCTCTGATACACTGGCTGAGATTCGTTTTTTTGGATGGAAGGGATGGACTGACTCAGTTCGGGTGATTACCTGGGAAAGTACGTCCCCAGGGGTGAAAACCCCTCTAATATCACTCGAGAGCACTGAGTATTTCGAGTAAAACCCCTGCTTGTACTGAACCCTTGAATCTAGACTAGTGCTACGAAAGTCAACTCTGCGGCTCGGAGTACGAGTTCCAACTTGGCCAGTCTTGACTGGTCGGTTCCCAAAGGATGCATGATCCAGGGGTAGTTCGTCAGGAACGAAGCTCTTGGTACTTGCCCCCCCCCCCCCACAAGTGTCAATAGCTCTACCAGGTAATGCGGGGATTTGCCCGGCTGAGCCTGATACGTCCTCGATACTCTTGGTCTTGTATGGATACTGAAAAGAAAAGAAACTCTAGCTGAGGACGTGTTGGTCAGCTGGCGGCTGATAATTGAGATCAAGTTTCTTCAGGTCAGTCTGCAGCACAGTAAAGCAGTTTCAGCTGTGTTCTGTAGACATTTTCAGTAGAAAGAATATCACGTAGCTCTGGATTTGTAAGGGTAAGTTATCGGGACTTTCTGTGAGAGGGCTTAAACTTGTTAGTTTAAATGTCTATATTGCCAAAGCATGAATTGATGTAAGCAACAACGTGAAAAGCATCGTATTAAATGGGTTTTACCTACGATGCTTATATTCATAGGGAGGTATGGTTCAAAACGAACCAAAATAACAGAGAACAATCGCTTCTGAAACGTGTCATATCCCTTAGACTAGTGATTACGAAAGTGTGTAATGCTCCTACATTTTGTTTGTGGGGGCGAATGACGGATTGATTAATCAGATATACGGCTTGCATATGATTGAGGTTGTTCTAATAGTTATTATGGCATACACATTGTGGACGGTATCACTAATGACAAGAATCAACCACTTCGCTATAGAAGGTGACCTGCAGGCCGTGCTACGCAGTCGCAATGGAGTTTGGCATGAATTATTGAGTGGGCTCCTGGTGGGACGGATTAATACCGGTTTGTTTACAGCAGGGGTTGTACCTTCTTTTTCCCCGACACTGTAGACTGTTTCAGGGTCTCTATGGACCTTAAATATAATCACATAGATTATACAGATTGGTATTCATAATGAATAAATTTCTTTAAGCCAAAACTCATGTCCTCCTTTCTTCTCAAAACAATGAAGAAGATGACTAATAAGTTTGTTTGGTAGTGATCTTTTTGGAGGCTCTTCTTCATCTAAATCAACATACCTGCTCCATAAATATCATGTCCTGTATCACTTAGTATGCAAGATTTAGACGACGATAGCAGCGAAATAAATACCATAAGTGTCTTATTGGACATTAAAAGAGCCTTTTAAAACACAGCCTCACAGGCAATTGTAAATACCTTGAGACGTGGTATTTATGGTTGGATATATATCTTGAAAATGGCTCTGCTCACGTTTAAGGTGGATAATATCAATCTTATAGGGGCGAGCATCTGTGCAAGGACTGCGAGGGGCAGCCACCAGGGTCACGTACTTTCTTTCCTTCTGTAGAATCCGTAGTGGTGTCTTCACGCAACAGTATGCAGATGATATTGTGATTCTATTTAGTTGTAAGTCCAACTCAAATGTAACTGAAACTGACCCATGATGCCCTGAACAAGATTGGAAACTGGTGTGATGGGATGTACCTTAGTATTAACACCATCAAGGCTGCCGTAGTTGCCTTTTTCAAAAAGTGTTCAATTGAAGGGTATGGGTTTATTCTTATTGAAAAGCTCTTTCATCCAGATAATATATGAGGTACGGTATCTCATACTTGGTAGGGTCTGAACTGGTGGCCCGATCTGGAAAGAGTTGCTTGAGAGGGAAATGGTCCTTGATGCTATTTGTTCGTATGATACGTAATTCTTTGACACCTAAGTTAAGGCTTATGTATTGGCTTTACGTCTCTGTGTTTACACCTGCATTAATGTTTAGGGTTATCATCCTGTAGCCAAAAATGGAGGCCAGGATGGTGGTAGCTAGTCTGGCTAATATCAAAAGAATAGCATGCATTGACATAACTGGGGCATTTCCAAAGTGCGCCGGGCCTAGCTCTAAACCGACGTCTTAAACTCGAGCACCAGGATATTTTCATTCGGACTATGGCAAGGAGGAAAGCCAACTGTCATCAAAGGTGGTAATTGGGTCATCCTCGAGCAGTAATAGAGACCAATGCAAAATTAGAATTCTGATTCATGGGATTGCTTTACACATGGCCTCTATCAAATATCTCAAAGAGTGTCCTTCGACGAACCATTCAAATTTTTGATAACTTCAGCGCGACTTGTTCATAGGGAAAGAAACATCTTTCACCTGCGGAGCTTGAAAGGCTTAAGCATTGCTTCTACAACAAGTAATAGCATATGAACTTGGATTGTGGAATTAATAATATGTAGGGAATAGGTGATCACTATAGATCCTTTTCTCACAGTTCCTCAGGCAGAAATCGCAATCATTATGGAATATGCTCGTGAGTATTTTTGCTTCCGGTATAGGAGTAATAAGATAAGCATTTACACAGATAGCAAGCAGCTTCAAAGACGTTGGTTTCCTGTGTATTCTACTCCAAACTCTTCCACTGGAATAATTAACAATGTGACTGTTTGCTCGGTTCGGGAGTTTTGTAAACGAAAGAGCTGATGCCTTGGCCATCTTAGTCTCAGAAATATATTACAGGAAATCAGGCATCATTTAATGCTGTAATGCTCGTACTGGATTCTAGTCTTAGGATGAGCAATAATGGTCGTATTGTATCCTTCTCCACCGTGTCTGATCCTCTCTCATAAGTAGATCAGTGTGTTCTCAGGCTATGCATCTAGTTACCGGGTAAGGAGTCATCTTCACAGAGTCTCCGGTAGGATCCGCTATGTAAAATATGTAACGGGTAGGAGGAAACTGCAAACAACTGCTATGTGGACTGTCCTGCAGCACTAAAGAAGAAGGGTTACGACATCTTTGGTAGTCTGGACAAGAGTGTTTAATTTCCCAAGGAGGACCTACTTGTTCGGTTGATTTTGGCGATTTGTAGAAACTGCTAAAATCTTAAAATAATTGTACTTTTTGGTATACAACTGGTGTGCGGAAAAGCCATTCAGGCTTCATTGTGTGGAAATAGGTCCTTTAAAAGAAAAAGAAACCCATATGAAAATCAATTAATAAGCGTAACAGAGGCGTATTTCCGTGACATAGTTGTTTGATTATTTACCTAATTTGACGCTTGAAATTATTTATCTGCACTTCGTAGATGTATAAATATGTAGTTGATACAGTATATATAGTAATTCATGATTCCGTATTGTTATAATGTAATGTAAACACCTACTTTTGATTCAATAAAGGGACTATAAGTATTTATTTGGACAACTAGTCATCATTTTTATAATTGACATAAATCGCAATCTTTGGGTCCGGTTCATTAGTCTCTAATCTGGAAAACGCATCAATAAAATTTTCTTATTTTCAAAGGTTGGAACGAAAACGAAAAAGTCCGTTTGTATGGTTAGTTTTGTATTTTTTTACAAATAAATTCCTTGTAAGTCTTCTGGATTACACGTTCTAGTTTGCTCTCACTACACACAATAAACCTAGACTCAGTATATGCTATGTATATGTGTATCAATAATTTACTAATTTGCGTTAAATAGCACTTAACGTTATTTTATAAAACGTGTCCTATATTAAAAAACTAAAACTAGATTTCAAGTTGTTAACAAAGTGAATTTCAAATAACAGTAAATTGTCTGATTCTAATACCTTAATATCTTAAAATAAGGTTCACGTCTTATCAATCCCCACAACGTATTTAATTTTAAACAGTAGCCGGAAATCCTCATTTTTACTCTGTAAAATGTATTGTTATTTTTAACATTTAAATCACAAAAAAGTCAATATTACTTACCTTGAGGTCTTGACAATGGTGAAGATTGAATTAGGCGAGGTTCCTGTGTTTGCCAGTTGCTGCAAAGCTACATTAACCATTTTGAATCTGATCCTAATTTGTACCGCTGTTTGGCAAATCATAAATTCAATCAGCCACACAAACACATTGAATATAACCAGAGCAACTTCTAGACGACTACTCGTGCCAGCTTGTATTAATCCTTTGGAAGAACACTCCAATCACAGGTGCAAGCACTGCAAAGCTAAAGCATGGTAAAAGTGTATAAAAGCCAAGTGTTTTCTGATTTGTGGGAGGCTAGATGCCGTATCGTCAAATTTGCAAAGATTCTTAATGATGTTACGGAACAAAACCTCTTCTGCTTTGGATGTTGCTACTCAGTACCATTAACTGCCGTTAAAACCACAAAACTATAGTCATACTCACTCTAAAATAAATTGGTACTTTATTGTCTAGATGAATAACAATAATTTCTAATACAAAGAGAATAACAATAACAGCTGACCCGAACCAGAAATAACTACTACCTTTGAACCGGTAGACCTCTGCTATCTGGAGATGGGTATATAGGTAGACATGCCCACCATCTGTAAACTTGAGTCATAACTGGTCCCAGGATGTTGTAGACGTAAGGTCTAGGCATTCTAATAAAACCCAACACTCTACATAGATATAAAAGTGGTTGTGTTTTAATGTCAGTTATTGTAAAAAAACGATGGTACTTGGCCACAAATTCTAAACAGTACTATTATGTTTGGCAATATAATTACTACCTCAGAATAACACTACAACACTTGTCAATGTAGTATTGAAACTCGTTAGTGAGATGTGTCACTTGTCAACTCAATAAAACAGTAACAAAGAAGTGCAAACTTCAGATCGGAACGTGTTTAAAATACTGTAGGTAAGGCATTTTAGTGAATGTTGTATATTACTTAAATATATTCCGTACTATTGCTTGTCATCAAGCTGCAACACTTTGTGGACAGTAATTATTTGTCTACTGACTTATTCATTAGTTTAAATGATCCTTACATACAACCTTACAATAATTTTAGATGTATTTATTTAGTGAAGATAACAAATTTTAACTTAAATAACTTTTTTTGGTCATACAATAATGGACAAATATAACTCATTTAAATATAGAATCAGTAGGCACCTAATGTTTTCTTAGTTTTTTTAAGTATATAATTTTTACATAACTTTAAAGTATACAGCCTTACAATGTATTTAATTTACTGAAGATAACAAATTTTAACTTCAACGACTTATTTTTAGTCATAAAATAAGGGACAAATATATAATAATGGACGAATTTAAAGATGGGATCAATAGGCAAAAAACTGTTTTTAGTTTTTTTAAGTATATATATTTTAATATTTTAAGAATTAGCTTTAAAATGTGTTGACTGAAAGTCAATTAAATCTATTTAAAACAGATAAAAGTCATTTGAATGCATAGTTTAGCGTGTGTATTAAAAATTTGAGTTCACATGATTGTACGATTAAAATTGAGAACGTAAATCTGTTTGACATTTAACACTGTTTTGTTGGCCTAAACTAATATGAGCACTAGTATAACCATATCTAAAAACAATTTATTGAATCTTCCCCCAACAACTATTTTTTATACCAATTTGAATGGCCCTACATAAGAACATAACAAGTAAAATCATTTAGTATTTCAAAAATGTACTTCTCCTTCTATAACCATATCTAAAAACATTTTATTGAATCTTCCCCCAACAAACTATTTTTTAAACCAATTTGAATGGCCCTACATAAGAACATAACAAGTAAAATAATTTAGTATTTCAAAAATTTACTGTGGTTGTGCAATTTTATACTCTTTACACCAGTTTCAACAATGTTCAACAATAATAGCCGATTTTTTTTAAATGCCGCCTGAGACAAAATATTGTAATTCGGCTTGTACTTTTGGTAATATTTACATTTTAATATCGATAAAGTTTAGAATATTGCCTAAACTAGTAATATTCCAAACCCAATACAAAATTTAGTTGGAATCCATTAACCGAAATTTTGTAATCAAAGTTCATTTCCAACTAGATTGCGTTATAAAAATTTGTTAATTTTGAGGAGTATTTTCTTAACTTTAAGGTATTTTAAAGGTATTGTGAATCTCGATGATTGTCGTAATTTAGCTAAACAAAACTCTTTTGATTAATACCATCCCGTTTGAAAGCCCATAAGAGTTTGAAATCTCTTCTTTATTTATATACCAATTTTTTATCATTTTTACCAATATTTTAATTTTTAATAAAGGGTTAGCTTTGTAAATAAACAATAAAACATCGAGATGTCATAAACGCCTGAAAAATCTGTAATTCAACTCGAACTCACAAACACAATTTAAATTAGAAACCTTTTACAATATTTAATACAAATATTTTATATTAAATAACTTTATATTATATAAAATTTTATAAAATATTTTTGTTCCAAAAGAAAGACAGAATAGACAGAAAATACATCCCCCAAGGCTGAACCTGTTTTGGAGGCATAACAACTAAGTAAGTACTGGATGGTAGGTGGCGGTAAAATCAAGACAAACGTTAATAATGAATCAGTCTATTATAAGAATCTCTCAACTTACTTATAATAGACTTTGAACAATAA